>NC_057800.1:746019041-746319041 GCF_018294505.1 Triticum aestivum
GCCTCCGCCACCGCGCCGGCAAGGCCGCGCCGCCACTGCCCGGCGCCGGCGAGCGCCTCCGCGCCGACCCCGTCCAAGGCGCCTCGTTCCCCTCCTCCTCCGGCCGGCTCCTTCCAATTCCGGCGAACTCTTGCTACAGGAACTCCGGCGAGGTGCTTCGGAATCCGTGCCAGATCCAGATCTGAGTTACCCCTCGGTTGACTTTTCTCAGAAAACCCTAATTTTATTGCCATGTTCATCGTGCCGTAACTTTGCATCTGTAGATCCGTTTTGGGCGTCTCAGAGAGCACATCATTTCATCTCATTGCATCATTTTCATTTGAGTTCATCTTGATGCCCGAAATGCTGTTGGAAGAGTGCTATTTGAGATAATTGTGAGATCTGCTGCTCCAAATAGCTATTTGTTATTTTTGCCATGATTATTGTGTGCATGATATGCCCCTGAGCTCTACATGTGTTTTGGTATATGCTTTGCCATCTTTCCAGAGATGCCATCCATGTATTTTTGTGATTTGTGTGGTGACTAGCACAAGCTTGCAAAGTGGTGCTCTCGTTAACGCTGATTTCAGGGACTTAGCAATTCCACTAAGTCCTTGATCCGTTCTTATCAATATGCCATATGTTCATGTTGTTTCCTAGTGATCTGTGCTTCTTTTGAGGATGATCAGTAAGGATGTTTTGTTAATATTGTAGTGCTCTATCCATCCATGTCTTTGTTTGCAATTATGGAGCACCCTAGCTTGAGTCAATCGAGCTCTACTTTTTCTATTTAGTGAATCTGGGCAGATTATCTATTTGTTAGCGATTTTGCCGAGGATGTTGTAGTTGATCCGTGCATGCTATGTTATTGTTCTTGCCATGTCTAGTTTGTACAATGTGTATTCTTGATGGGTGTATGCTTAGATTGTCATGCCTTGCTCTGTAGTGAGTGCATCGAGCTCGTAAACATGCCTACTTGATATCTGATTTGCATGCTCTAGCTTTTCACTAAGTCTGTGATCTGATTATGTTTTTGCCATGTTCACATGCTTGCAATTGTATTTTCTGATCCCTTTTGGCTCAAGGTCACCAAGGGACTTTTGTTAAGCTCTTTGAGTAGCTCCATGCCATGCTTTACTTTGCCATGTTAAGTTCCTGTAGCATATAGTTTTTCTTGCTCCAAATTGTGCTACCTGATCTGAAATTCCAGAGAAGTGTTAATTTCACTAAGCCTGAAACATGTTTACCAATTGCACTTTTGCCATGCTTGTTTGAACCTGTTAATGGATGAATTGGCCCTAGCTTAGTGTTCATCTTTTGTTAAGCATTATGAATGGATCCCTGCCATGTATTTTGTTGCCATGTTTGAGTGCTGTAGCATGTTTGTCTTGTTGCATTTAGATGGCTACTTGCTGTATATCGCAGACCGGTGCCATATTTGTTTTGCTTGCCATTTCCAAACCGTGTCTCCGATTCCGGTGTTCTTTATATCGTTTTCAAGCGAAATCACCTCACATTTCCAGTGGCACACTTGGATTTCCAAGTTGAGGCCAGGGTCAATCATTCCTTGTCAAATCTTGCATATGCATCACATCTTGCATCCCGCATAGCATACCATGTTTGCATCATGTTGTTTGAGCTTTGCACGTGGTTGATTGTGTTCTTGTTGCTTGTTTGTCTTGTTTGGGTAGTCGGGATACGAGTTTGCTAACGAGGAGCCCTTGAGTTTGCTTTCGAGGATCTAGTCAACTCTGACAACTTTGCAGGCAAGATGATCATACCCTCGAAATCACTTCTATCTTTGCTTTGCTAGATGCTCGCTCTTTTGCTATGCCTATGCTACGATGCCTACCACTTGCTTATCATGCCTCTCAAATTGCCATGTCAAACCTCTAACCCACCATGTCCTAGCAAACCGTTGATTGGCTATGTTACCGCTTTGCTCAGCCCCTCTTATAGCGTTGCTAGTTGCAGGTGAAGATTGGAGACTGTTCCTTGTTGGAACATTATTTTCTTGTTGGGATATCATTATATTGCCTTGTTATCTTAATGCATCTATATACTTGGTTTAGGGTCGAAGGCTCGGCCTTTTGCCTAGTGTTTTGTTCCACTCTTGCCGCCCTAGTTTTCTGTCATATCGGTGTTATGTTCCCGGATTTTGCGTTCCTTACGCGGTTGGGTGATAATGGGAACCCCTTGATAGTTCGCCTTGAATGAAACTCTTCCAGCAATGCCCAACCTTGGTTTTACCATTTGCCACCTAGCCTCTTTTTCCCTTGGGTTTCCGGAGCCCGAGGGTCATCTTATTTTAAACCCCCACGGGCCAGTGCTCCTCTGAGTGTTGGTCCAACCTGTCAGCTGCCGGTGGCCACCAGGGGCAACTCTGGGCTGGCCTACCCGTACCTAAGACAATCTGAGTGTGCCCTGAGAAAGAGATATGTGCAGCTCCTATCGGGATTTGTCGGCGCATTCGGGCGGTGTTGCTGGATTTGTTTTAACTTGTCGAAGTGTCTTGTATAACCGAGATACCGAGTCTGATCGGAATGTCTCGGGAGAAGGTATATCCTTCGTTGACCATGAGAGCTTGTCATGGGCTAAGTTGGGACCCCCCTGTAGGGATTTGAACTTTCGAAAGCCGTGCCCACGGTTATGGGCAGATGGGAATTTGTTAATGTCCGGTTGTAGATAACTTGAACCATAACTTAATTAAAATGAATCAACCGTGTGTGTTACCGTGATGGTCTCTTCTCGGAGGAGTCCGGGAAGTGAACACGGTGTTGGAGTAATGCTTGCCGCAGGTTGTTCTCTAGTTATTCGTTCGCGCTTTGCCTTCTCTTCTCGCTTTCTTTTGCGAACAGGTTAGCCACCATATATGCTAGTCGCTTGCTGCAGCTCCACATATTACCTTGCCTTACCTATAAGCTTAAATAGTCTTGATCGCGAGCGTGCGAGATTGCTGAGTCCCTGTGGCTCACAGTTTACTTCCAAACTAGATGCAGGGCCTGATGACTCCGTTCCAGATGATGCGCTTGAGCTCAAGTGGGAGTTCGATGAGGACTCACGCCGTTACTATGTGTCTTTCCCTAATGATCAGTAGTGGTGCCCAGTTGGGGCGATCGGGACCGTGTCGCATGTTGGGTTGATCTTTTATTTTGGCACCATAGTCGGGCCATGAGTGATTGGATGATGTAATGCTATTTATGTACTTTGTTTGACGTGGCGAGTGTAAGCCAACTATGTACCTTCCCCTTTTATTATCTATATTACATGGGATGTTGTGAAGATTACCTTACTTGCGACATTGCTTTCAATGCGGTTATGCCTCTAAGTCATGCTTCGACACGTAGGAGATATAGCCGCATCGAGGGCGTTATAAGTTGGTAATCAGAGCCTTCCCAGACCTTAGGAGCCCCCACTGATTGATCATTTTTAGCAGCCGTTGTTGAGTCTAGAAAAATGTTTTGAGTCATTTAGGAATTATATATCGGAGAGTTTAGGAATTCTTTTTACTCCCCAGTCCCTTCATCGCTCTGGTAAGGCATCCTGACATAGTGTTTTGACTCTTCTCTTCTCAAATTTCACTAAAAAAAATTTAGGATCACGCGGGTATCTTGGAATTCTTCCGATGGATTTGTGACGAGAACATTGTTCTTGGTGCCACCTGCCATTTAGGGGTTGTGGCAGTGTCCCGGGGAGTTGAGCTCCGAGGTGTTGTCGTCACAATTTTATCGTTGCAGTTCTGGAATACCTGAGTTTAGTACGCCGACATTGAAAATCTCTTTTATGCAATTGTTGGTGAGATAACCTCGACGCCACCCAGTACTGGGGCGGGAGTTCGGGAGTATTGCCATAACTTGTATAACGGATGCTTTTCGTAGGTTGAGGTAGATGGTTTCTGAAGTTTTTCTCGGTTATGTGTTGAAGGATGGATACAGCTGGATGTAGGATTTGCTAGATTTGGGTGAGATATTATGCTTCCCCTGTATCCCAACACCTGATTGCATAACCGTAAAGGTTCGGGAGTTTTATAGGTGGGAATTCTTGTAGCTCTAGCTCTTCTTCCACGGATATTTGGTTTGAGATTGGGATTTCTTACCGAGTATTCGTTCTTGATCCATACCTTGTTGATTTATTCCTCTACCTAAATTCTAAGTGGCTTCTCAATTTATGGATATGTGACCATTTCAAGTGGAATGCATTCATTTTTATGTTCGAATGTGAAGACTATATGTTGCAATTTCAACCCGCTTGATTCAGCTTCCATTTTATCTGTCAATGTGCTAACGGATGTGACCCTCTTCAGGATGGCTCCCGCTAAGAGCAGCAATCAGAATCAGAATCAGGATCCGCCACCACCTCCACCTCCTCCGGAGGCATGGCAAGCTGTGATGGCCGCTACCAATGCAAACACGCAGTTGATCATGCAAATTCTTCAAGAGCGCAACCAAGCGAACCAAGGCAACCAAGGCAATAATCAGAATCACTTTGCTACACTCAACCAGTTCCTTGCTAACGGGCCAAAGACCTTCAGCAATTGTGTTGAGGCAACTGATGTTGATGATTGGCTCGTGGACCTGTGCAAGCATTTCGAGTGCAGTAACGTCAGGCTTGAGGACTTTGTCAAGTTCGCTTCCTTCCAACTCAAAGACCAAGCTGCAGAATGGTTCCAGCAATACAAGGATTCCAGAGGTGGCCGTGTGATTACCTGGGATGAATTCTGTCAAGACTTCAAAGCTCATCATATTCCCCAGAGCATGGTTGAAAGCAAGCGCGAGGAATTCCGCAACCTGAAGCAAGGCTCTTTGTCTGTCTATGACTACAACAAGTTGTTTCATAAGCTCACCCACTTTGCTAAGCAGGACGTCCCGGATCAGAAGAGCATGATATACCAGTTCAGGGGTGGTCTCAGAGAAGAAATTCAGCTAGCTCTTGTTCTCTTTGATCCCTTGAGGTACGATGAGTTCTACAACATGGCATTGAAGCAGGAGGCTACTCAACTGAAGTGTGATGCTTCCAAGAAGAGAGTCAGAGATGCTACTCCTTCTTCCTCTACTCAAGTGGCTAAGCAGCAGAAGTATTGCCTTCCTCCTCCTCCGTTCCGTCAGCCGTATCAGAAGAGCAAAGGTGGCAGTGGATCTTCCCACCCACCCAACCCTGGCTTTCAGAACAAGACTTCGTCTCAAGCTCCAACATCGAGTGCTCCGTATCACCGTCCGCTTTTAGAGGTCACGTACAACAAGTGCCAACAGAAGGGTCACTATGCCAACAAATGCTTCAACCAGAGGCGCCTCCCTCCTCCTCCTCCTGTGAGATCGGCAAGTACAGCTGTGGTCAAGCATAACCCCAAGCACGCCAAGGTCAATTTGATGAATGCAGCTCAGGCAAAGGACTCGTCAGATGTCATCATGGGTAACCTCCCTGTTAATGATATTCCAGCTAAAGTTCTTTTTGACACTGGTGCATCGCATTGTTTCATCTCGAGACCGTTTGCATCTAGGCATGGGTTGGCCTTGCAAATTTTGCTTAGACCATTACTAGTTGTCTCTCCCGGTAGGCACATGCATGATAACTCCATTGCTCCGGATGTTACTATCACTTTGGGTGACTACAAATTTCTATCTTCTCCTTCGGTTCTTGGTGACTCAGATATTGATCTTATTCTTGGAATGGATTGGCTTTCTAAGCACAAGGCGCATCTTGATTGTGCTGCCAGGCCGATTCAATTGACTCATTCGTCTGAGGATGTAATTGTCTTTGCCGCTCGTGATGATACAATCCGTCTATTTTCTCTCAATGAGAAGGGTGAACTGGATGCCATCTCGCAAATTCCAGTTGTTTGCGAATATCAAGACGTCTTTCCAGAAGAGCTTCCAGGAATGCCTCCGCACTGGCCAGTTGAATTCGTCATCGATCTTGAGCCTAGCACGGAACCGGTTTGCAAGCGTCCTTACAAGCTCGAACCTGAAGGGTTGAAGGAGCTGAAGAAGCAACTCGATATTCAAGAACGAATGGGTCTCATTCGACCTAGTTCCTCTCCGTGGGGTTGTGGAGTTCTTTTTGTGAAGAAGAAGGATGGAACGGACCGACTCTGTGTTGACTACTATCCATTGAACAAGAAGACTATCAAGAACAAATACCCACTTCCCAACATCAACGAGCTGTTTGAACAACTCAAACGTGCCCAAGTATTCTCCAATCTTGATCTCCGTATGGGTTATCACTAGATTCGAATCCGTGAGCATGATATTCCCAAGACGGCTTTCAGCACAAGCTATGGTTCATATGAATACACTTTCATGTCTTTTGGCCTCGTCAACGCTCCTCCGACTTTCTCTCGCATGATGAACTTCATCTTCAAGCCTACACCAATGACTTCGTTTTGGTCTATCTCGACGACATCCTGGTCTTTTCGAAGAACAAGGAAGATCATGCCAAGCACTTGCGTTTGGTGCTCGATAAGCTCGGGGAACACCAGTTCTACGCCAAGTTCTCAAAGTGCGAATTTTGGCTCGATGAGGTTCTTTATCTTGGGCATATCATCTCTGCCAAGGGCATTGCGGTGAATCCTAAGAAGGTGTCTGCAATTGTGAATTGGGCCACCTCAGAACGTGAAGCAACTCTGTAGCTTCCTCGGTCTCGCAAGCTATTGTCGAAGGTTCGTTGAGAACTTTTCAAAGATTGCGAAGCCTCTTTCAAACCTTCTCCAGAAGCACATCAAGTACGTTTGGTCTCTGGAATGTGACATCGCTTTCAACACTTTGAAAGAGAAATTGGTCACTGCTCCAGTTCTGACTCCTCCTGATCAATCCAAACTGTTCGAGGTCTTCTGCGATGCCTCTCTCCAAGGTCTTGGTGCAGTGTTAATGCAAGAGATGAAAGTTGTGGCTTATACCTCCCGCCAGTTGAAGCCCAACGAGAAGAACTACCCCACTCATGACCTCGAGTTGGCGGCAGTTGTGCATGCTCTTTTGACTTGGAGACATCTCTTATTGGGAAGAAAAGTGGACATCTTCACTGACCACAAGAGTCTCAAGTACATCTTCACTCAGCCTAATCTCAACCTCAGGCAGACTCGATTGGTCAAAATGATTCAAGAGTATAATCTGAGTATCGAGTATACTCCAGGCAAGGCCAATGTGATTGCTGACGCATTGAGCAAGAAGGCTTATTGCAACAGTGTGATTCTCAAGCCTTATCAACCCGAGCTTTGTGAAGCTTTCCGCAAACTCAATCTGCAAGTTGTTCCTCAAGGTTTCCTCGCCAACCTTCAAGTCTCTCCTACCTTGGAAGACCAGATTCACGAGGCTCAACTTCTTGATGCTATGGTGAAGAAGGTGAAGATTGGGATTGCCAAGAGCCAACCCAAGTACAAGTGCTACCGCCTTGATGACAAGGATACTCTCTTCTTCGAGGATCGTATTGTTGTGCCCAAAGGTGATCTTCGTAAGGTTATCATGAACGAGGCTCACAATTCACTCCTCTCCATCCACCCTGGGAGCACAAAGATGTATCAGGACCTCAAGCAGGCTTATTGGTGGACTCGAATGAAGCGCGAGATTGCTCAGTTCATGAATGAGTGTGATGTCTGCAGAAGAGTGAAGGCAGAACACCAAAGGCCAGCGGGTCTCCTCCAACCTCTTGCCATTCCAGAATGGAAGTTTGACCACATTGAGATGTACTTCGTGACTGGGTTTCCAAAGTCCAAGCGTGGCAATGATGCTATATTCGTTGTCATCGACAAACTCACTAAAGTGGCTCACTTTCTGCCTATCAAAGAGTCAATCACTGCAGCTCAATTGGCGGAGCTCTATACCTCTCGAATTGTCTCGCTGCACGGTATTCCACAGGTGATCTCTTCAGACCGTGGCAGCATCTTTACCTCCAAGTTTTGGGATTCTTTTCATAAGGCCATGGGCACCAACATCCGCTTCAGCACAACTTTCCATCCTCAAACTAGAGGTCAAGTTGAGCGTGTCAATCAGATTCTTGAAGATATGCTTAGGGCTTGTGTGATCTCCTTCGGCATGAAGTGGGAAGATTGTCTTCCATATGCTGAAGTCTCCTACAACAACAGTTTTCAAGCAAGTTCGGGCAAGGCCCCATTTGAAATTCTGTATGGCGGGAAGTGCCGTACCCCTCTCAACTGGTCTGAAACCGGTGAAGGTCAACTTGTGGGAAATGACTTAATCACAGAGGCAGAGGAGATGTGCAAAGTCATTCGAGATAACCTCAAAGCAGCGCAATCGCGCCAGAAGAGCTACTATGATAGTAAGCACCTGTTGGGGAACGTTGCAGAAAACAAAAATTTTCCTACGGTTTCACCAAGATCCATCTATGAGTTCATCTAGCAACGAGTGATCGGATTGCATCTACATACCTTTGTAGATCGCGAGCGGAAGCGTTCAAAGAACGGGGATGAGGGAGTCGTACTCGACGTGATCCAAATCACCGGAGATCCTAGCGCCGAACGGATGACACCTCCGCGTTCAACACACGTACAGTCAGCGTGCCGTCTCCTCCTTCTTAATTCAGCAAGGGGGAAGGAGAGGTTGATGAAGATCCAGCAGCATGACGGCGTGGTGGAGGATGCAGCAGTCACCGCAGCAGGGCTTTGCCGTTCTCTACGGAGGAGGAGGAGGTCTTGGAGGGGAGAGGGAGGCGCCAGGGGCATGGGTGCGGCTGCCCTCCCTCCCCCCTCTATATATAGGGTCCCCAGGGGGCGCCGGCCCTGGAGATCCAATCTCCCAAGGGGGCGGCGGCCAAGGGGGGGTGGAGTGCCCCCTAAGGCAAGTGGGGCGCCCCCCACCCTAGGGTTCCCAACCCTAGGCGCAGGGGTAAGGCCCAAGGGGGGTGCACCAGCCCACTAGGGGCTGGTTCCCCTCCCACTTCAGCCCATGGGGCCCTCCGGGATACGTGGCCCCACCCGGTGGACCCCCGGGACCCTTCCGGTGGTCCCGGTACAATACTGGTGACCCCGAAACTTGTCCCGATGGCCGAAATAGCACTTCCTATATATAATTCTTTACCTCCGGACCATTCCGGAACTCCTCGTGACGTCCGGGATCTCATCCGGGACTCCAAACAACTTTCGGGTTACTACATATACATATCTCTACAACCCTAGAGTCACCGAACCTTAAGTGTGTAGACCCTACGGGTTCGGGAGACATGTAGACATAATCGAGATGGCTCCCCGGTCAATAACCAACAGCGGGATCTGGATATCCATGTTGGCTCCCACATGCTCCTCGATGATCTCATCGGATGAACCACGATGTCGAGGATTCACGCAACCCCGTATACAATTCCCTTTGTTAATCGGTACGTTACTTGCCCGAGATTCGATCGTCGGTATTCCAATACCTCGTTCAATCTTGTTACCGGCAAGTCACTTTACTCGTACCGTAATGCATGATCCCATGACCAGACACTTGGTCACTTTGAGCTCATTATGATGATGCATTACCGAGTGGGCCCAGAGATACCTCTCCGTCATACGGAGTGACAAATCCCAGTCTCGATCCGTGTCAACCCAACAGACACTTTTGGAGATACCCGTAGTATACCTTTATAGTCACCCAGTTACGTTGTGACGTTTGGTACACCCAAAGCACCCCTACGGTATCCAGGAGTTACATGATCTCATGGTCTAAGGAAAAGATACTTGACATTGGAAAAAGCTCTAGCAAAACGAACTACACGATCTTATGCTATGCTTAGGATTGGGTCTTGTCCATCACATCATTCTCCCAATGATGTGATCTCGTTATCAACGACATCCAGTGCCCATAGTCAGGAAACCATGACTATCAGTTAATCAACGAGCTAGTCAACTAGAGGCTTACTAGGGACATATTGGTGTCTATGTATTCACACATGTATTACGATTTCCGGATAACACAGTTATAGCATGAATAAAAGACAATTATCATGAACAAGGAAATATAATAATAATCCTTTTATTATTGCCTCTAGGGCATATTTCCAACAGTCTCCCACTTGCAGTAGAGTCAATAATCTAGTTACATTGTGATGAATCGAACACCCATAGAGTTCTAGTGTTGATCATGTTTTGCTCGCGGAAGAGGTTTAGTCAATGGATCTGCGACATTCAGATCCGCATGCACTTTACAAATTTCTATGTCTCCATCTTGAACATTTTCACGGATGGAGTTGAAGAGACGCTTGATGTGCCTGGTCTTCTTGTGAAACCTGGGCTCCTTGGCAAGTGCAATAGCTCCAGTGTTTTCACAGAAGAGTTTGATCGGCCCCGACGCATTGGGTATGACTCCTAGGTCGGTGATGAACTCCTTCACTCAAATTGCTTCATGTGCTGCCTCCGAGGCTGCCATGTACTCCGCTTCACATGTAGATCCCGCCACAACGCTCTGCTTGCAGCTGCACCAGCTCACTGCCCCACAATTCAACATATACACGTATCCGGTTTGTGACTTAGAGTCATCCAGATCTGTGTCGAAGCTAGCGTCGACGTAACCCTTTACGACGAGCTCTTCGTCACCTTCATAAACGAGAAACATGTCCTTAGTCCTTTTCAGGTACTTCAGGATATTCTTGACCGTTGTCCAGTGTTCCTTGCCGGATTACTTTGGTATCTTCCTACCAAACTTACGGCAAGGTTTACATCAGGTCTGGTACACAGCATGACATACATAATAGACCCTATGGCTGAGGCATAGGGGATGACACTCATCTCTTCTATATCTTCTGCCGTGGTCGGACATTGAGCTGAGCTCAATTTCATACCTTGCAACACAGGCAAGAACCCCTTCTTAGACTGATCCATATTGAACTTCTTCAATATCTTATCAAGGTATGTGCTTTGCGAAAGACCTATGAGGCGTCTTGATCTATCTCTATAGATCTTGATGCCTAATATATAAGCAGCTTCTCCAAGGTCCTTCATTGAAAAACTCTTATTCAAGTAGGCCTTAATGTTGTCCAAAAGTTCTATATCATTTCCCATCAAAAGTATGTCATCTACATATAATATGAGAAATGCTACAGAGCTCCCACTCACTTTCTTGTAAACGCAGGCTTCTCCATATGTCTACATAAACCCAAACACTTTGATCATCTCATCAAAGCGAATGTTTCAACTCCGAGATGCTTGCACCAGCCCATAAATGGATCGCTGGAGCTTGCATACCTTGTTAGCATTCTTAGGGTCGACAAAACCTTTCGACTGCATCATATACAGTTCTTCATTAAGATAGCCGTTAAGGAATGCCGTTTTGACGTCCATTTGCCATATCTCATAATCATAGTATGCGGCAATTGCTAACATGATTCGGACGGACTTTAGCTTCGCTACGGGAGAGAAAGTCTCATCGTAGTCAACCCCTTGAACTTGTCGATAACCCTTAGCGACAAGTAGAGCTTTATAGATGGTAACATTACCATCCGCGTCCGTCTTCTTCTTAAAGATCCATTTGTTTTCTATCGCTCGCCGATCATCAGGCAAGTCTGTCAAAGTCCACACTTTGTTTTCATACATGGATCCTATCTCGGATTGCATGGCTTCAAGCCATTTGTTGGAATCGGGGCCCGCCATCGCTTCTTCATAGTGCGAAGGTTCACCGTTGTCCAACAACATGATTTCTAAGACAGGGTTGCCGTACCACTCTTGTGCGGAACGTGTCCTTGTGGACCTACGAAGTTCAGTAGCAACTTGATCTGAAGTTTCATGATCATCATCATTAACTTCCTCTCTAGTCGGTGCAGGCACCTCAGGAACATTTTCTTGAGCTGCGGTACTTACCGGTTCAAGAGGTAATACTTCATCAAGTTCCACTTTCCTCCCACTTATTTTTTTCGAGAGAAACTCTTTCTCTAGAAAGGATCCATTATTGGCAACAAAGATCTTGCCTTCGGATCTGAGGTAGAAGGTATACCCAATAGTTTCTTTAGGGTATCCTATGAAGACGCATTTTTCCGACTTGGGTTCGAGCTTTTCAGGTTGAAGTTTCTTGACATAAGCACCGCATCCCCAAACTTTTAGAAACGACAGCTTAGGCTTCTTCCCAAACCATAATTCATACGGTGTCGTCTCAACGGATTTCGACGGAGCCCTATTTAAAGTGAATGCGGCAGTCTCTAAAGCATAGCCCCAAAATGACAGCGGTAAATTTGTAAGAGACATCATAGATCGCTCCATCTCCAATAGAGTGCGATTACGATGTTCGGACACACCATTACGCTGAGGTGTTCCAGGCGGTGTGAGTTGTGAAACTATTCCACATTTTCTTAAGTGTGTGCCAAATTCGTGACTCAAGTATTCTCCTCCACGATCTGATCGCAAAAACTTGATTTTTCTGTCACGTTGATTCTCAACCTCACTCTGAAATTCCTTGAACTTTTCAAAGGTTTCAGACTTGTGTTTCATTAAGTAGACATACCCATATCTACTCAAGTCATCAGTGAGGGTGAGAACATAACGGTAACCACCGCGAGCCTCAACACTCATTGGACCGCACACATCAGTATGTATGATTTCCAACAAGTTGGTTGCTCGCTCCATTGTTCCTGAGAACGGAGTCTTGGTCATTTTACCCATGAGGCATGGTTCGCATGTGTCAAATGATTCGTAATCAAGAGGCTCTAAAAGTCCATCTGCATGGAGCTTCTTCATGCATTTGACACCTATGTGACCAAGGCGGCAGTGCCACAAGTATATGGGACTATCATTATCAACCTTACATCTTTTGGTATTCACACTATGAATATGTGTAGCATTACGCTCGAGATTCATTAAGAATAAACCATCCACCATAGGAGCATGACCATAAAACATATCTCTCATATAAATAGAACTACCATTATTCTCGGATTTAAATGAGTAGCCATCTTGAATTAAACGAGATCCTGATACAATGTTCACGCTCAAAGCTGGTACTAAATAACAATTATTGAGGTTTAAAACTAATCCCGTGGGTAAATGTAGAGGTAGCGTGCCGACGGCGATCACATCGACCTTGGAACCATTCCCGACGCGCATCGTCACCTCGTCCTTCGCCAGTCTCGGTTTATTCCGCAGCTCTTGCTTTGAGTTACAAATGTGAGCAACCGCACCGGTATCAAATACCCAGGAGCTACTACGAATACTGGTAAGGTACACATCAATTACATGTATATCACATATAACTTTTGTGTTGCCGGCCTTCTTCTCCGCTAAGTATTTGGGGCAGTTCCGCTTCCAGTGACCACTTCCCTTGCAATAAAAGCACTCAGTCTCGGGCTTGGGTCCATTCTTTGGCTTCTTCCTGGCAGCTTGCTTACCGGGCGCGGCAACTCCCTTGTCGTCCTTCTTGAAGTTCTTTTTACCCTTGCCTTTCTTGAACTTGGTGGTTTTGTTGACCATCAACACTTGATGTTCCTTTTTGACTTCTACCTCTACTGATTTCAGCATTGAAAATACCTTAGGAATGGTATTTTCCGTCCCCTGCATATTGAAGTTCATCACAAAACTCTTGTAGCTCGGTGGAAGCGACTGAAGGATTCTATCAATGATCGCGTCATCCGGGAGATTAACTCCCAGTTGAGTTAAGCGGTTATGTAATCCAGACATAGTGAGTATGTGCTCACTGACAGAACTATTTTCCTCCCTCTTACAGCTGAAGAACTTGTCGGAGACTTCATATCTCTCGACCCGGGCATGATCTTGAAAAACCATTTTCAGCTCTTCGAACATCTCATATGCTCCATGTCTCTCAAAACGCTTTTGGAGCCCCGGTTCTAAGCTGTAAAGCATGCCGCACTATACGAGGGAGTAGTCATCAGCATGTGTCTGCCAAGCGTTCATAACGTCTTGGTTCTATGGGACAGGTGCGTCACCTAGCGGTGCTTCTAGGACATAATCTTTCTTTGCAGCTATGAGGATGATCCTCAGGTTCCGGACCCAGTCCATATAATTGCTGCCATCGTCTTTCAGCTTGGTTTTCTCTAGGAACGCGTTGAAGTTGAGGACAACGTTGGCCATTTGATCTACAAGACATATTGTAAATATTTTAGACTAAGTTCATGATGATTAAGTTCATCTAATCAAATTATATAATGAACTCCCACTTAGATAGACATCCCTCCATTCATCTAAGTATAACATGATCCGAGTTAACTAGGCCGTGTCCGATCATCACGTGAGACGGACTAGTCAACATCGGTGAACATCTTCATGTTGATCGTATCTTCTATACGACTCATGCTCGACCTTTCGGTCTTCTATGTTCCGAGGCCATGTCTGTACATGCTAGGCTCGTCAAGTCAACCTAAGTGTTTGCATGTGTAAATCTGTCTTACACGTGCTGTATATGAACGTTGGAATCTATCACACCCGATCATCACGTGGTGCTTCGAAACAACGAACTGTCGCAACGGTGCACAGTTAGGGGGAAACACTTTCTTGAAATTATTATGAGGGATCATCTTATTTACTACCGTCGTTCTAAGTAAACAAGATGCAAAAACATGATAAACATCACATGCAATCAAATAATAATAGTGACATGATATGGCCAATATCACATAGCTCCTTTGATCTCCATCTTGGGGCTCCATGATCATCTTGTCACCGGCATGACACCATGATCTCCATCATCATGATCTCCATCATCGTGTCTCCATGAAGTTGCTCGCCAACTATTACTTCTACTACTATGGCTAACACGTTTAGCAATAAAGTAAAGTAATTTACATGGCGTTTCTCAATGACACGCAGGTCATACAAAAATAAAGACAACTCCTATGGCTCCTGCCGGTTGTCATACTCATCGACATGCAAGTCGTGATTCCTATTACAAGAACATGATCTCATACATCACATATATATCATTCATCATTCATCACAACTTTGGCCATATCACATCACAAAGCACTTGCTGCAAAAACAAGTTAGACGTCCTCTAATTGTTGTTGCAAGTTTTACGTGGCTGCAATAGGGTTCTAGCAAGAACGTTTTCTTACCTACGTAAAAGCCACAACGTGATTTGTCAACTTCTATTTACCCTTCATAAGGACCCTTTTCATCGAATCCGCTCCAACTAAAGTGGGAGAGACAGACACCCGCTAGCCACCTTATGCAACTAGTGCATGTCAGTCGGTGGAACCAGTCTCACGTAAGTGTATATGTAAGGTCGGTCCGGGCCGCTTCATCCCACAATACCGCTGAAGCAAAATAAGACTAGTAGCAGCAAGAAAGTTGACAACATCTACGCCCACAACAAATTGTGTTCTACTCGTGCAAAGAGAACTACGCATAAACCTGGCTCATGATGCCACTGTTGGGGAACGTTGCAGAAAACAAAAATTTTCCTACGGTTTCACCAAGATCCATCTATGAGTTCATCTAGCAACGAGTGATCGGATTGCATCTACATACCTTTGTAGATCGCGAGCGGAAGCGTTCAAAGAACGAGGATGAGGGAGTCGTACTCGACGTGATCCAAATCACCAGAGATCCTAGCGCCGAACGGACGGCACCTCCGCGTTCAACACACGTACGGTCAGCGTGACGTCTCCTCCTTCTTGATCCAGCAAGGGGGAAGGAGAGGTTGATGAAGATCCAGCAGCACGACGGCGTGGTGGTGGATGCAGCAGTCACCGCAGCAGGGCTTCGCCGTTCTCTACGGAGGAGGAGGAGGTCTTGGAGGGGAGAGGGAGGCGCCAGGGGCATGGGTGCGGCTGCCCTCCCTCCCCCCTCTATATATAGGGTCCCCAGGGGGGGCGCCGGCCCTGGAGATCCAATATCCCAAGGGGGCGGCGGCCAAGGGGGGTGGAGTGCCCCCCAAGGCAAGTGGGGCGCCCCCCACCCTAGGGTTCCCAACCCTAGGCGCAGGGGGAAGGCCCAAGGGGGTGCACCAGCCCACTAGGGGCTGGTTCCCCTCCCACTTCAGCCCATGGGGCCCTCCGGGATAGGTGGCCCCACCCGGTGGACCCCTGGGACCCTTCCGGTGGTCCCGGTACAATACCGGTGACCCCGAAACTTGTCCCGATGGCCGAAATAGCACTTCCTATATATAATTCTTTACCTCCGGACCATTCCGGAACTCCTCGTGACGTCCAGGATCTCATCCGGGACTCCGAACAACTTTCGGGTTACTGCATATACATATCTCTACAACCCTAGCGTCACCGAACCTTAAGTGTGTAGACCCTACGGGTTCGGGAGACATGTAGACATAACCGAGATGGCTCTCCGATCAATAACCAACAGCGGGATCTGGATATCCATGTTGGCTCCCACATGCTCCTCGATGATCTCATCGGATGAACCACGATGTCGAGGATTCACGCAACCCCGTATACAATTCCCTTTGTCAATCGGTACGTTACTTGCCCGAGATTCGATCGTCGGTATCCCAATACCTCGTTCAATCTCGTTACCGGCAAGTCACTTTACTCGTACCGTAATGCATGATCCCGTGACCAGACACTTGGTCACTTTGAGCTCATTATGATGATGCATTACCGAGTGGGCCCAGAGATACCTCTCCGTCATACGGAGTGACAAATCCCAGTCTCGATCCGTGTCAACCCAACAGACACTTTCGGAGATACCCGTAGTATACCTTTATAGTCACCCAGTTACGTTGTGACGTTTGGTACACCCAAAGCACCCCTACGGTATCCGGGAGTTACACGATCTCATGGTCTAAGGAAAAGATACTTGACATTGGAAAAAGCTCTAGCAAAACGAACTACACGATCTTGTGCTATGCTTAGGATTGGGTCTTGTCCATCACATCATTCTCTCAATGATGTGATCTCGTTATCAACGACATCCAATGCCCATAGTCAGGAAACCATGACTATCAGTTAATCAACGAGCTAGTCAACTAGAGGCTTACTAGGGACATATTGGTGTATATGTATTCACACATGTATTACGATTTCTGGATAACACAATTATAGCATGAAAAAAAGACAATTATCATGAACAAGGAAATATAATAATAATCCTTTTATTATTGCCTCTAGGGCATATTTCCAACAGCACCGCGATTTGGCTTTCGAGATCGGAGATCATGTTTACCTCCGCGTCTCTCCAATGAAAGGTACTCGTCGCTTTGGTATCAAAGGGAAGCTTGCCCCTAGATACATGGGACCTTTCAAGATCGTCAGCAAGAGAGGCGATCTCGCCTATCAACTCGAGCTTCCTTCAAACTTTGCAAATGTGCATGACGTGTTCCATGTCTCTCAGCTCCGCAAGTGCTTCAAGACTCCTGAACGCACCGTCAACTTCGAAGACATTGATCTCCAAGAAGATCTCTCTTATCGTGAGCACCCCGTTGCTATTCTTGAAGAGACTGAACGCAAGACTCGCAATAAGTCAATCAAATTCCTTAAAGTCAAGTGGTCACACCATTCCGACCGTGAAGCCACCTGGGAACGCGAGGATCACCTCCGTTCTGAGTACCCGGCGTTTTTCCAGTCCTAGATCTCGGGACGAGATCCTTTCATAGTGGTGGAGTGTTGTAACACCCCGGATATAATTTACCTAATATGTAATCCAACTCTTGCCGTTTCCGGCGTTAAGTTATTTTATTTTCGCGGGTTCGTGTTTTGCCTCCGTGTGCTGTTGTTGTCGTTGTTGTTGTCATGCATCTCATATCATGTCATCATGTGCATTGCATTTGCATACGTGTTCGTCTCATGCATTCGAGCATTTTCCCCGTTGTCCGTTTTGCATTCCGGTGCTCCGTTCTCCTCCGGTGGTCTTTTCTACCTTTCTTTCGTGTGTGGGGATTAAACATTTCCGGATTGGACCGAGACTTGCAAAGTGTCCTTGGTTTACTACCAGTAGACCGCCTGTCAAGTTTCGTACCATTTGGACTTCGTTTGATGCTCCAACTGTTAACCGAGGGACCGAAAAGGCCTCGTGTGTGTTGCAGCCCAACACCCCTCCAATTTGGCCCAAAACCCACCAAAACCCTCTCCATCATCTAGAGCATTCGATCACGATCACGTGGCCGAAAACCGCACCTCATTTGGACACTCCTAGCTCCCTCTATGCCTATAAATAGGTCCCCTCCAAAATTCTCGTTTTCCTCTCCCCGAAACCCTAGATATAGCTCCTCCGCGGGGCCGGACACGTCCGCCGGCCGCCGAACACGTCCGCCGCCCGCCCGGACCACTCCCGCGCCGCCACGTGGGCACCGCGCCCCACATCGCCGCCTCCTCCCGCCGCTGGCCGGCTCGGCCCGTGCGGGGCCCCCGCGGCCCAGAGGCGCCCGCGCCCCGCCGCCCTTCTCCTCCTTCGGCGCCGGCCGCCCGAGCCACTGCGCCTCGCCGCAAGCCCCGCCGCCAAGCTCTCCGGCACCGACAGCCGCCTCCGCCACCGCGCCGGCAAGGCCGCACCGCCACCGCCCGGTGCCGGCGACCACGCCGGCGAGCGCCTTCGCGCCGACCCTGTCCAAGGCGCCTCGTTCGCCTCCTCCTCCAGCCAGCTCCTTCCAATTCCGGCGAACTCTTGCTACAGGAACTCCGGCGAGGTGCTTCGGAATCCGTGCCAGATCCAGATCTGAGTTACCCCTCGGTTGACTTTTCTTAGAAAACCCTAATTTTATTGCCATGTTCATCGTGCCGTAACTTTGCATTCGTAGATCCGTTTTGGGCGTCTCAGAGAGCACATCATTTCATCTCATTGCATCATTTTCATTTGAGTTCATCTTAATGCCCGAAATGCTGTTGGAAAAGTGCTATTTGAGATAATTGTGAGATTTGCTGCTCCAAATAGCTATTTGTTATTTTTGCCATGATTATTGTGTGCATGATATGCCCCTGAGCTCTACATGTGTTTTGGTATATGCTTTGCCATCTTTCCAGAGATGCCATCCATGTATTTTTGTGATTTGTGTGCTGACTAGCACAAACTTGCAAAGTGGTGCTCTCGTTAACGCTGATTTCAGGGACTTAGCAATTCCACTAAGTCCTTGATCTGTTCTTATCAATATGCCATATGTTCATGTTGTTTCCTAGTGATCCGTGCTTATTTTGAGGATGATCAGTAAGGATGTTTTGTTAATATTGTAGTTCTCTATCCATCCATGTCTTTGTTTGCAATTATGGAGCACCCTAGCTTGAGTCAATCGAGCTCTACTTTTGCTATTTCCTGAATCTGGGCAGATTATCTACTTGTTAGCGAGTTTGCCGAGGATGTTGTAGTTGATCCGTGCATGCTATGTTATTGTTCTTGCCATGTCTAGCTTGTATAATGTGTATTCTTGATGGGTGTATTCTTAGATTGTCATGCCTTGCTCTGTAGTGAGTGCATCGAGCTCGTAAACATGCCTACTTGATATCTGATTTGCATCCTCTAGCTTTTCACTAAGTCTGTGATCTGATTATGTTTTTGCCATGTTAACATGCTTGCAATTGTATTTTCTGATCCCTTTTGGCTCAAGGTCACTAAGGGACTTTTGTAAAGCTCTCTGAGTAGCTCCATGCCATGCTTTACTTTGCCATGTTAAGTTCCTGTAGCATATAGTTTTTTTGCTCCAAAGTGTGCTACCTGATCTGAAATTCCAGACAAGTGTTAATTTCACTAAGCCTGAAACATGTTTACCAATTGCACTTTTGCCATGGTTGTTTGAACCTGTTAATGGATGAATTGGCCGTAGCTCAGTGTTCATCTTTTGTTAAGCATTATGAATGGATCCCTGCCATGTATTTTGTTGCCATGTTTGAGTGCTGTAGCATGTTTGTCTTGTTGCATTTAGATGGCTACTTGCTGTATATCGCAGACCGGTGCCATATTTGTTTTGCTTGCCATTTCCAAACCGTGTCTCCGATTCCGGCGTTCTTTATATCGTTTTCAAGCGAAATCACCTCACATTTCCAGTGGCACACTTGGATTTCCAAGTTGAGGCCAGGGTCAATCATTCTTGGTCAAATCTTGCATATGCATCACATCTCGCATCCCGCATAGCATACCATGTTTGCATCATGTTGTTTGAGCTTTGCACGTGGTTGATTGTGTTCTTGTTGCTTGTTTGTCTTGTTTGGGTAAAGCCGGGAGACGAGTTCGCTAACGAGGAGCCCGTTGAGTTTGCTTTCGAGGATCCAGTCAACTCTGACAACTTTGCAGGCAAGATGATCATACCCTCGAAATCACTTCTATCTTTGCTTTGCTAGATGCTCGCTCTTTTGCTATGCCTATGCTACGATGCCTACCACTTGATTATCATGCCTCCAAAATTTCCATGTCAAACCTCTAACCCACCATGTCCTAGCAAACCGTTGATTGGCTATGTTACCGCTTTGCTCAGCCTCTTTTATAGCGTTGCTAGTTGCAGGTGAAGATTGGAGACCGTTCCTTGTTGGAACATTATTTTCTTGTTGGGATATCATTAGATTGCCTTGTTATCTTAATGCATCTATATACTTGGTAAAGGGTGGAAGGCTCGGCCTTTTGCCTAGTGTTTTTTTCCACTCTTGCCACCCTAGTTTTCCGTCATATCGGTGTTATGTTCCCGGATTTTGCGTTCCTTACGCGGTTGGGTGATAATGGGAACCCCTTGATAGTTCGCCTTGAATAAAACTCTTCCAACAATGCCCAACCTTGGTTTTACAATTTGCCACCTAGCCTCTTTTTCCCTTGGGTTTACGGAGCCCGAGGGTCATCTTATTTTAACCCCCCCGGGCCAGTGCTCCTCTGAGTGTTGGTCCAACCTGTCAGCTGCCGGTGGCCACCAGGGGCAACTCTGGGCTGGCCTACCCGTACCTAAGACAATCTGAGTGTGCCCTGAGAAAGAGATATGTGCAGCTCCTATGGGGATTTGTCGGCGCATTCGGGCGGTGTTGCTGGATTTGTTTTAACTTGTCGAAGTGTCTTGTAGAACCGGGATACCGAGTCTGATCGGAATGTCTCGGGAGAAGGTATATCCTTCGTTGACCGTGAGAGCTTGTCATGGGCTAAGTTGGGACCCCCCTGCAGGGATTTGAACTTTTGAAAGCCGTGCCCGCGGTTATGTGCAGATGGGAATTTGTTAATGTTCGGTTGTAGATAACTTGAACCTTAACTTAATTAAAATGAATCAACCGTGTGTGTTACCGTGATGGTCTCTTCTCGACGGAGTCTGGGAAGTGAACACGGTGTTGGAGTAATGCTTGCTGTAGGTTGTTCTCTAGTTATTCGTTCACGCTTTGCCTTCTCTTCTCGCTCTCTTTTGCGAACAGGTTAGCCACCATATATGCTAGTCGCTTGCTGCAGCTCCACATATTACCTTGCCTTACCTATAAGCTTAAATAGTCTTGATCGCGAGGGTGCGAGATTGCTGAGTCGCTGTGGCTCACAGTTTACTTCCAAACTAGATGCAGGGCCTGATGACTCCGTTCCAGATGATGCGCTTGAGCTCAAGTGGGAGTTCGATGAGGACTCACGCCGTTACTACGTGTCTTTCCTTGATGATCAGTAGTGGTGCCCAGTTGGGGCGATCGGGACCATGTCGCATGTTGGGTTGATCTTTTATTTTGGCACCGTAGTCGGGCCATGAGTGATTGGATGATGTAATGCTATTTATGTACTTTGTTTGATGTGGCGAGTGTAAGCCAACTATGTACCTTCCCCTTTTATTATCTATATTACATGGGATGTTGTGAAGATTACCTTACTTGCGACATTGCTTTCAATGCGGTTATGCCTCTAAGTCGTGCTTCGACACGTAGGATATATAGCCGCATCGAGGGTGTTATAAGTAGCCACGTAAAAATTTGTAACAACAATTAGAGGACGTCTAACTTGTTTTTGCAGCATATGCCGTGTGATGTGATATGGCCAAAAGGATGTGATGAATGATATATGTGATGTATGAGATTGATCATGTTCTTGTAATAGGAATCACGACTTGCATGTCTATGACTATGACAACCGGCAGGAGCCATAGGAGTTGTCTTAATTTATTTATGACCTGCGTGTAAACTTAAATGTCATGTAATTACTTTACTTTATTGCTAAACCGTTAGCCATAGTAGTAGAAGTAATAGTTGACGAGACGACTTCATGAAGACACGATGATGGAGGTCATGATGATGGAGATCATGGTGTCATGCCGGTGACGATGATGATCATGGCGCCCCGAAGATGGAGATCAAAAGGAGCAAAATGATATTGGCCATATCATGTCACTATTTGATTGCATGTGATGTTTATCATGTTTTACATCTATTTGCTTAGAACGACGGTAGCTTAAATAAGATGATCCCTCGCAATAATTTCAAGAAAGTGTTCCCCGTAACTGTGCACCGTTGCGAAGGTTCGTTGTTTCGAAGCACCACGTGATGATTGGGTGAGATAGATTCTAACGTTCGAATACAACGGGTGTAAGCCAAATTTACACACGCAATACACTCAGGTTGACTTGACGAGCCTAGCATGTACAGACATGGCCTCGGAACACAAGAGACTGAAAGGTCGAACATGAGTCGTATAGAAGATACGATCAACATGAGATGTTCACCGTTGATGACTAGTCCGTCTCACATGATGATCGGACACGGCCTAATCGATTCGGATCATGGATCACTTAGATGACTAGAGGGATGTCTATCTGAGTGGGAGTTCATTAAATAATTTGATTAGATGAACTTAATTATCATGAACATAGTCTAAATTGTCTTTACAAATTGGTTGTAGATAAATAGCTCACATTGTAGCTCCCTGTTTCAATACGTTCCTAGAGAAAGACTAAATTGAAAGATATGGTAAGCAATGATGTGGACTGGGTCTGTAGTCCGAGGAGTGTCCTCACTGCTACACATAAGGCTTATGTCTTTGATGCACCGCTCGATGTGCAAACCCCTACAACGTCGTCTGTGGATGTTATGAACACCTGACAGACACATCCTGATGACTACTTGATAGTTTAGTGCACCATACTTTACGGCTTAGAATCGGGATTCCAATGACGTTTTTGAACGCCATAAGACATATGAGATGTTCCAAGAGCTGAAATTGGGATTTCAGGCTCATGCCCGTGTTGAGAGGTATGAGACCTCTGACAAGTTCTTTTGCCAACAAGATGGAGGAGAATAGCTCAGCTAGTGAGCATGTGCTCAGAGTGTCTGGGTCCTACAATCACTTAAATCAAGTGGGAGTTAAACTTCCAGATAAGATAGTGATTGATAGAGTTCTCTAGCCACTATCACTAAGCTACTAGATCTTCGTGATGAACTATGACATGCAAGGGATGGAGTTGATCCCGGAGCTGTTCGCGGTGCTTAAGACCGCAAAAGGTAGAAATCAAGAAGGAGCATCAAGTGTTGATGGTTTAACAAGACCACTGGTTTCAAGAAGGGCAAGGGCTAGAAGGGAAACTTCATGGATGGCAAACTAGTTGCCGCTCTAGTGAAGGAACCCAAAGGTTGAACCCAAACCCGAGACTAAGTGCTTCTATTGTAAGGGGAACGGTCACTGGTAGCAGAATTACCCCAAATGCATGGTAGATAAGAAGGCTGGCAACTTCAACAAAGTATATACGTGTTATTAATGTGTACCTCACTAGTACTCCTGGTAGCACCTGGGTATTGGATACCGGCTCAGTTGCTATTATTGGTGACTTGAAGCAAAAGCTACGGACTAAACGGAGACTGGCTAAGGGCAAGGTGACGATGTGTGTTGGAAGTGTTTCCAAAGTTGATGAGATCACCATCGCACGCTCCATCTGCCTTTGGGATTAGTATTGAACCTAGATAAATGTTATCAGGTGTCTACATTGAGCATGAATATGATTAGATCATGTTCGTTGCAATACGGTTATTCATTTAAGATAGAGAATAATGGTTATTTGGTTTACATGAATAATACCTTTCATGGTCATGCACCCCATGTGAATGGTTCATTGAATCTCGGTCGTGGTAATACACATGTTCACGCCAAAATATGTAGAGTTAATAATGATAGTACCACTTTCTTGTGGCACTGCCTCTTAGGTCATATTGGCGTAAGATGCATGAAGAAACTCCATGTCGATGGATGTTTGGAGTCACTTGATTTTGAATCGCTTGACACATGCGAGCCATGCCTCATGGGCAGGATGACTAAGACCCCGTTTTCAGGTACAATGAAATGGGCAAGTGACTTGTTGGAAATCATACGTGCTGATGCGTGTGATCCAATGAGAATTGAAGCGTGCGGTGGATATCGCTATTTTCTCATCTTCACTGACGATTTGAGTACATATAGGTATATTTACTTAATGAAGCACAAGTCTGAAACATTTGAAAAGTTCAAGCGATTTCAGAGTGAAGTTAAGAACCATCATAACAAGAAGATCATGTTCCTACGATCTGATCAAAGGGGGAATTTCTGAGTTATGAGTTTGACAATCACTTAAGACATTATGGAATTGATTCATAGTTGAAGCCACCTGGAACACCACAGGGTAATGGTGTGTCCGGACGTTGTAATCGAACCTTATGAGATATGGTGCGATCTATGATGTCTCTTACCAATCTACCGTTTCATTTTGAGGTTATGCGTTAGAGACAGCTGCATTCACTTTAGATAGGACACCATCTAAGTCTGTTGAGACGACGTCGTCTGAACATTGCTTTGGCAAGAAACCAAAGTTGTCGTTTCTTAATGTTTGGGGCTGCGATGCTTAAGGCTTCAGCCGGAGAAGCTCGAACCTAAAGCGGACAAACACATCTTCATAGGATACCCAAAGGTGACAGTTGGGTACACCTTCTATCTCAGATCCGAGGGCAAATTGTTTGTCGCTAAGAACGGGTCCTTTCTCGAGAAGGAGTTTCTCTCGAAAGAATTGAGTGGGAGGAAGATAGAACTTGATGAGGTTGTCAAACCTTTATTTCAACCAGAGAGTGATGCAACACAGAAAGATGTTTTCTGTGGCGCCTACGTCTGTTGAAGAGGAATTTAATGATACTGATCATGAAGCTCCAGATCAAGTTGCTATCGAACCTCATAGGTCGACAAGGATATGTACTACTCCTGAGTGGTACGGTGTCGGTGTCAAAACCGGCGGATCTCGGGTAGGGGGTCCCGAACTGTGCGTCTAGGCCGGATGGTAACATGAGACAAGGGACACAATGTTTACCCAGGTTCGGGCCCTCTTGATGGAGGTAAAACCCTACGTCATGCTTGATTAATATTGATGATATGGGTAGTACAAGAGTAGATCTACCATGAGATCAGAGAGGCTAAACCCTAGAAGCTAGCCTATGGTATGATTGTTGTATGATGAAGTTGTCCTACGGACTAAAACCCTCCGGTTTATATAGACACCGAAGAGGGTTAGGGTTACACAAAGTCGGTTAAAATGGTAGGAGATCTTGAATATCCGCATCGCCAAGCTTGCCTTCCACGCCAAGGAAAGTCCCATCCGGACACGGGACGAAGTCTTCAATCTTGTATCTTCATAGTCCAGGAGTCCGGCTGAAGGTATAGTCCGGCCATCCGAACACCCCCTAATCCAGGACTAGCTCAGTAGCCCCTGAACCAGGCTTCAATGACGACGAGTCCGGCGCGCAAATTGTCTTCGGCATTGCAAGGCGGGTTCCTCCTCCAAATTCTTCATAAAAGTTTGTAAACACCAAGAGTAGTGCCCGGCTCTGCAAAATAAGCTTCCACGTATTGCCATAGAGAGAATAATATTAACACAAATCTAATCTGCTGATGTATTCCGCAGTGTGACATCACACTACGGCCAAGGCTTTATTCGAATCGTTTTCACTTTTCCACCTCATCGTGTTTCGCGAGGCAGTTTCCTTGGCACGTCTTGCCAAAGCAGAGATCGTGTCCCCTTTATTTACGGGATTCTCATCAATACGGATGTGGGTAACCCAACTGCGCCATTTATCACAGCGCTTGGGAGGCAAGCGAGTTTTACTAGGCTGGTGGGGACGCATAGTCGCATCCGCCCATATAAGGGGATAAGGATCCACCTTTTTACCCATGCCTTCTTCCTCCTTTGCCTATCCATCTTCTGCGCACCCGAGCTCCAGTGCCCAAGCCCGCACTTCCTACCCCAACCTTCTCCAACAATGTCCGGAGCGGGAGGCAAGTGGATGGTCTCCTCCGTTACGGAGGGCCGTGTCAAAAGGTTAAGGAAGGCCGAATACTTGTCCAAAGACATCGCGCACCGGCTTCCTGAGGAGGGGCAGCTTCTCCCCACCCCAAGGCCCCATGAGAGGGTAGTATTCCTTCCCCACTTCCTCCGCGGACTGGGCTTTCCTCTCCACCCATTCGTCCGCGGGCTCATGTTCTACTATGGCCTAGATTTCCATGATCTGGCCCCGAACTTCATCCTCAATATCTCGGCGTTTATCGTCGTGTGCGAGGCTTTCCTCTGCATCCGCCCCCATTTCGGCCTCTGGCTCAAGACATTTAAAGTCAAGCTAAAGGTGGTGCGCGGCAACCAAGCGGAGTGCGGAGGTGCCATGGCGGGCAAAATGGCCAACGTCCATATATGGCTCGAGGGCTCCTTCGTGGAGACCTTGAAGGGGTGGCAGTCAGGGTGGTTTTACATCACCGAGCCACGCGACCCGAAGTGGATCGCAGCCCCTGAATTCCGATCCGGACCCCCTACACGGCTCACGTCCTGGAAGGAGACGGGCTTTTCGTGGGGCAACGAGGAAGAGGTGAACGGACTGCAAAAATGCATCCAGTCCCTGGTGAACAAGCAGCTCAAGCTTGTCAACATAGTCCAGGTCATGCTCGTCCGCCGGATCCTTCCGTGTCAAGGACGGGACTTCAACTTGTGGGAGTTCAACCCGGCGTAGCACCGAACTCTGAGCAGGCTCTTCGACACGACGTACGAAGATGTTTGGAGGGGCTAACCAAAGGCGCCGAGGCTCCCACATCCGCCTCCGAAGACCGCGGATTCAGCTCGCAGCGTCCTGCTGACGAGGTAAGATATTTCCATCCTTTACAGGATGTTAAGTCTTTTCATAGTTTGACTCTATGCGGGATCTAAACTCCCTCACTTTTAATAGGATTGGCGGAAGAAGTCCGGACAGATTAACTGTCCGGCTCCCTTGCCCGAAGACCCAGCCCCTGCTCTCCTAGAGAAGTTGCTGGTTCCGGCACCTTATGTGGTGCCGGAGAAGAAGGCCAAGAAGAAGAAGGCCACGGGGACTCGAAAGAGTTCCCGGCATATGGTGGTGTCGGACTCGTCATCCGACGAGTCCGAGACGCACTCCTCCCGTGAAGACGAGGAGGAGGAAGAAGATACCTATCCCCCTCCAGCGGGGGGAGGAAAGAAGAGGAAGGCCGCCCCAGTAGGGGAGGCCGAGGGGTCCAAGAAGAGGAAAACCCCTCCGCCACACTACAGTCCCTGACACCGACGAGGACGAAGAGGTGTGGCCGGACAGGGCCAAGCGTCCGGCGAGATCGTAAGTGTTTGGATACGAGAGTAACTCATGATATTCCTTTGGTTGCACAGCTTTACCTAATGTCGAATATAATCATGCAGCCCGCCCAAGGACGGGCTCGACGAGTCGTCGAGTGGCTCTCTGGATTCATCGGACATGAATTCAGTTCCGCCCGCTGCTTCCCCCCGTGCTGCGAATGACGCCGAAGTGGCGTCGCGACAAGCTCCGGGGCAAGAGGAGGTGGTCCAGGAGGAGCCGTGAGGCAACCTCCCAGACTCCAGGAGTGAAGGGGACAAGACCCCCCTGGGCTCCAAGTCCGGCTTCAAGCCGGACACTGCGCCGGAATCATCAACGGTTTCGGACCACGGTAGGCGAACTCCTGCCAAGAGGAGCAAGCCTACTGAGCCGGCGTCCTCCGTCCAACCGGAGGCGCCGGATAATCTACTGGAGGAGCTTATGGGCGCCTCCATCGACGAGGAGCACCGTGCCATTATGAGTACGGTGGTCCAGAAGGTTCGGTCTGCCAAAAGCGGACTGACTGAAGCTTGTGCTAGCCTTCTAACTGGCTTCGACGTAAGTAAAAATATGCAAAAATATTATCGTATAGACAGTAGCCCCTGATGCTCCGTTTGGCGTTCGGAAAGAAAAGTCGAATAGAGGATCTATTAAATATCGCAGGAGTCTAACTAAAAAGGAGTCAATATACGTATGCATGCTTCGCTGCTGGCTACCGCCGCACTGACTAGCTTGTGAAGGACGGGCCGCTGCCGGGGAAGGAGCATCGCAAGCCCGAGAACTATTACAAGGATGTTCTTGCTGGTGCCCGCCTTGTGGCGGATGAATGTACCAAGGATGTAATATTTGAATGAACTCGCTCGTTTTATCCTGTGCACTAAAAACTTGTTCATATGCGCTAAGCAATGCTTGAATTTAAAATATTACTTTCTGTGCGGCCGTTTATCAAAAATTTGAGAGATGGCCAGTCGTCGGCTTCTGCCCCCATGCCACTAGTGTCGGGGTGTTCGGGATAAACCTGAGCGCTCTTTTTCCCATGATTGGGTCCGTCGAGGAAGGCGGTCAGCACAACGAACAAGGCAATCGGACTATAATGCTTGAACACTCTCACTTAGCCATAGAACTCTATAATTTTAAATTTCGGCGAAGCGCCTAGTATTCGGAAGACCGAGTTCGGGGCGCTATCCATGCCTTGGCCGAACAAAGCCGGTTCCTCGCTCAAAGCGGCATAAGCCGTTAAGGACTCGAAAAACCTCTCGAACAGCGACCGGTCTCTCGCCTCATCATGACAGTCAGTTTTAGCTTTCTCCACTGAGGTGCTCGGCCTAGCTCAACTGGGGCACAAATCGCAGTGGTTCTCCTAGTGCTACCTTAGCCGATACAGCGGAACGTAAGGCACCAAAACATAGGAGCCGGGCAAACCCAACTATTGACCCAAATTATGATTCGGAGCTGATGCATATAGTGCTATAAGTTCGGGGTGCCGCACTTGTGAAAGTGTACGGACTTCTCACGCCATATTGATGGGTACTGAAGCCCATGGCGTATTTTGCCGTACCACAGTGTACGGATGCAACATGTTATTAATGAATATATATGTAAAAAGAGGGTAATGCAAAAAAATAGACACACATCTATGCATTGTTTATAAAAGGGCTGCTATGAAAGCGGAATGATACAAATAGTGCGATAAGCAAAAGAAATTGGACTATTTAACATGTCCTGGCCAGGGGCAGGCCGCGGAATTGTATTAAAAAACAGGTATACTGCTCGCAATAGAGACCACCTGGGAGTTCCATAATGCAGCATGGCTTGTCTGCTTCCCTGGATCCTGCACCGTTCGTGCGGCAATTGAATTGCCGAACGGGTCGTCCGAAGTATGGAGTCCTGAGAGTAAGAGAAAAAAAGAAGGAATCCGGCAGCCCCTGGTGCGGTTTAAGCCGTATTTCGGGCGTGCCGTGATAGTGCCCCTTCCCCTGTGCCCATGGTATTTCAAGAGCGTAGTTATGTACGCGAAGCACTGGTTTCGCTATATCACGAGGGCTAGGGTTGGGGCCGCATTGCTACGCTAGCTTAGAATGTGCCAGGCGGTCTTGTTGTAGGGTACTCCGGGCGCGCTTGACAGTGTCCGGTTTTTGAAGGCCGAACTGGAGAACTGCCTAGAGAGGCTGCTCTGTACTTCTGCTGTGAGCACTGCCGTGTGCTCCTCCGTTCGGAGGGAGCGTTCAGTGTTCCCGTTGACCATGATTACTCCTCTAGGGCCTGGCATCTTGAGCTTGAGGTATGCATAGTGTGGTCCCGCGTTGAATTTCGCGAATGCGGTTCGCCCGAGCAGTGCATGATAGCCACTACGGAACGAGACTATGTCGAAGATTAACTCCTCGCTTCGGAAGTTATCCGGAGATCCGAAGACCATTTCCAGTGTAACTGAGCCTGTACAGTTGGCTTCTACACCTGGTATGACACCTTTAAAGGTCGTTTTGGTGGGCTTGATCCTTGAGGGGTCTATACCCATTTTCCGCACTGTATCCTGGTAAAGCAGGTTCAGGCTGCTGCCGCCGTCCATGAGGACTCTTGTGAGATGAAATCCGTCAATGATTGGGTCTAGAACCAATGCGGCGAAACCGCCGTGACGGATGCTAGTGGGGTGGTCCCTTCGATCAAAGGTGATCGGGCAGGAGGACCATGGGTTGAACTTTGGGGCGACTGGCTCTATCGCATATACGTCCCGTATCGCACGCTTCCGCTCCCTCTTGGGGATGTGTGTTGCGTATATCATGTTCACCGTCCACACTTGCGGGGGAAATCCTTTCTGTCCACTGTTGTTGGGCATCCTGGGCTCCTCCTCATCGTCGCTATGCGGCCCCTTGTCTTTGTTTTCGGCTCTTAACTTGCCTGCCTGCTTGAACACCCAACTGTAGGAGATATGCCCTAGAGGCAATAATAAATGTTATTGATTATTTCCCTATTCATAATTAGGTTTATGTTCCATGCTATAACTGCTATGGTTCCCGAGTCTGCAAATAAAACGGGGCTCGGAGGAAGGCTCATATGCACGTGTGGAATAATAAACGATAAAATGTATTCTTAGTCTGGCCTCTAAGACTAGCTCAAGTGTTGCATGATGGTTCTGTTTTCCTGATCATGGGCATGTCTATGCCAACAATTTTGAGGGCACAATGTTAGCAGAACATTTGTGTTGAATCGACCCGATTGATGTTATGCTATGAGATACATTCGTCAGAAGTTAATGGTAAATAACACAAAGATGGTTAACGTTTGCATGATTCCTTAGTCCATGAGAGTATCGAGTTTCTTCATGCTTGCTTCATGAACTTTGGGGTTTGTTAAACGTCATCCGTAAATGGGTGGCTATTACGGCGGCTTACGGGTTCATGGAAAAGTATGTCAAGTAACTTAATAGCTCAAGATTGGGATTTTATCCTCCGACGATGGAGAGATATCTCTGGGCCCTCTCGGTGTTACGGTATCCATCATCGTCTGGCCAGACACTTTGTGATTTGATCACAGGGATGCCGGAACACAGAAACGAGAAAAGAGAACAATACCGGTAACGAGGTAACTAGCATAGTGGACAAGTTGTTGATCCACGGGAATGCCAACATGTCTCACCCCGGGTATTTGTAACATACCACAAAGCAACAAGAATAGCACACGGCAGCTGGAGGTTCACTCGAATATTCATTTGTATGGGTATAGGGGTCAATATGGGTGTCCACGGCTCCGATGTTGATCATTGATTGGAAATGGTTCCGGTCATGTCTATACTTCACTGAACCTATAGGGTCACACGCTTAAGGGTCATCTATCTATTGAATACTAGACAAGGAGTCTGAGAGAAAATCACTGAAAAAGTTTCGGACAGCGGAATCGTACCGCAGAGAGAGGTCATCGGATAAGTTCCGATGATACCGAAAAGTTGTTTCGGGATATACCATTAAGTCAAATTGGTTTTGGCACATGCCTGATAATTCTTGGAGGATGCCAGAATCATTCTGGAAGCTTTTTGGAATTTTTTGGGATAAAAACCGGAAATGTTCCGGAGCTGCCAGTACCGTTTTGGTTGTTTTTCGCAGATGAAATTTACTTATCTCAAATTGTTTTGGAACGAATCCAAAATCATTTTAGTGGGTACTAGAATTATTCTAAGACCCACAGAAATATTTTCCGATTTAATGGACGCGAAAAATTGTCTTCATGAATAGTGAAAACGCATTCTTGTTTGCTTTTCGCAGATGAAAATCACTAAACTGAAATTGTTTCAGAACGCATTGAAAATAGTTTTGGTGGGTACTGGAAATGCTCTGAGCCAACATAAATATTTTCAGTTCGAACGAACGCTGAAAAATGTCGTCATGAATAGTGAAAGTGCTTTTTGCTTGGCTTCTTGGAGAAACCACCTTTAGGGCCTTTTTGGTATTTCCCCCCTTGGCTTCTTGGAGAAGCCACCCTTGGGCTTGGCCTATAAATAGGGGTGGAGGGGGCTGCCTAAAGGATGATCCCTTGCTCTCATACACATGCCATGCATTATCTGGCTTCTTCTCTCCCTCCCACGAAAAGAGTTTCGTAGAGCCGTAAGGTTGTCTGGGTTCCGGCAGGAACTAGTTCTGGATGGCGAAGCCCTGTCGGATAGATGACACTGTATGTGTGCAACCCCGTAGAGAGGTCGTAGTTTCGATCCTTTTGCCCGAGGGGCTGTTTTGAGAGTGCCTCCCGAAGGGCTGTCCAAGTGACGGCCCGAGTTCTGTGAATCCTCCCGAAGGGCTGTCCGAGTGACCGTCCAAGTTTTTGAGGGTCCTCCCGGAGGGCTGTCCGTGGGGCAGATGAGGGTATACATCCTCGCGGTTGGGAGGTTGTAAATCCTAGCTGCGGGGATCTGCACCGCCGTTCGTCATCGACTCTACTTCCGCCGCGCTACGAGTCGGTAACGAAAAGGATCAAACCATGTATGCAGTCTCCATAGTGGTCCTGGGCTGGTGCATAGGTTGGAATATTTTTGTTTTCTGCTGCGTTACCCTACAGTGGCATCAAGAGCCGTGCTATGTGTAGATGCAGGTTTCGATCTAGAATACATGGAGATGTATGGGTATTGCATAATATAATTAGGTAGTAGATGAGATCTATTGCTGAAAATTATTTATGTGGGTGACAGATGAAATCTGTTACCCGACGTTTTTGTTGCTTCCCTAGAATTTGCGTTTGCTCAATCTCGAGACAGCATGGTGGAATTTGACAAAGTTCTGGCAATCCGTGATCCTGATTGATCATGGAAGTGCTATCAGTTCTTTGGGTTCCGCCATAGTCAAAAGAAAGATGAAATTCGTAGATGAAAGGGCATTGCAGATATGATCTGCACGGGGGTCATGCGTATGACGAAGTTTAGTATGGGGCTCGAGATTTAATTATCTCGTGTTTCATACACCCTGAGATGTTAATCTAGCAACTTGAATAATCATACTTGATGATAAAACGTTGGTAGCTGTGGTTTAAGTCAAAACCTTAGAAGCCACGAAAATAAAATTTTGCATAAACCGATTAGAGGCGTCTAACTTGGTTTTGCAGGATGTGCATGTGATGTGGTATAGCAGTGCTCATAATAATTTGATTATGTATGAGATGGCTATATGATGTAAATTGATTAACATGACCTGCGTGTCATGATTCGGCATGATGGCTGGAGCCATATGATTGCACTTTAAATGACATGCATGTCAACCTTGTTGTAATGCATTATTTTATTAGCTATAGAGATAGCAATATTATGTGGTGCATCGACAAGGTGGTGGCAATCTTCGCGAAGGTGAACACCGACGCGAGTGCTGAAGACGAAGAAATGAAAGACTTCTCCTCAGAAAGGGCTATACCATATCATGCTAATTATGAATTGCCTGAGATGTTTATCCCTTTGATGCACCCTTCTTGATTGCGTCGTAGTCGCTTTTTTATTAGGGTGATCTCTCACAAAAATATCAAGTAGTTAGTGTTCTCCCAAGTGTAGCACCGTCACGGCACCTATCTTTTCGGGGTGCACCGTGTCACACGGGTACGAACGATTAGAGAAGTGTGAGGCGGGTGAGTTGAGACCTCACAGCGAGATCACTTGGTTGTCTTGACATTCAGGCATGACCGTCATGAGCTCGGAACACACACATCGAAAGATGAACAAGAGTCACATAGAGATGTGATTGGCAAGTTGGCCTACCGGTTGAGATTTTCGTCATCAGTGGTGTTACACCAATGGCGTTGAATTAAAATGCGGATCTTGAATCGCTCACGATCAATTATGAGAGATATTGATTTGAGTGGGAGCACACTGTTGAATTAACTTGTTTAATTCTTAGTGCAATTAATTGTGAACATTGTCTAAAGTGTTATTTGCCTAATAGTTATAGAATAATGGCTCGCGTTTCCACCCTCCCTATTAAAATTGAATAGCTGTTAAACATCTGGTTAAAACTTTACAATTGGTAACGTAATGTGAGGATTGTCCTCAAGATTGCCGAGAAGGACTTTGTCCTATCGCATGCTTTCCGTATCCTCCCGCTAATGCTATGGATCATGTGACTCTCGTCCTTCGATCCAAAAGCTAGAATTCTGTTACGGTCAAGTGAAATATGTTTGCTTCCATGAAACCCAAACTTCAAAAGTTGGGATAGTTATATGATATTCATGGAACTGAAAATTATTTTCAGATACAAACAAAGTAATGTTTGTTTGCAAGTATTAGTAAAAGTGTTTACTATGCATTTGACTGTTGGGAAAGGGATCCAGAAGAACGCCTGTCATATAATGAAAGGTGAATAAAACAACAACTTACAGAGAAAGGAAGTGTCCAAAGGGTGTTAGTATGACTTACACGCCTAGGAAGTCCGGGGCTAACGCCACTCTTAAGTTGGGTACTTCTTTTGCGAGTAGGAGAAATACTAAAAGTTAAACTGTTAGAAGTATAAAGGCAAATAGAAAGAAGACTGAAATATCCAGCTCATGTATGAATGCCATACAAGTTTTTGATGTATAGAAGGCTGGTCAAAGATATAGTCCTTGGGAATTATGATTAAATTGTTGATCACTGATTCTTGGGTATTGTGAGTTAAATCACAAAGATACCCGCTCGATTGCATTCTGTTGCAACTCGATGTAAGAACTACTATGGCCTAAAAGACTAGCCAGAAATGAGGTTTAGGTATACACAGGGAACATAGTAAATGTTACTATACCTTCCATCGGTGTATTACCGTCTGTATTTATTTTCATAATTCATTTAGAGTTTTACACACTCTAGCTCATTGCATAAGGTATCTTGCAAGAAGGTTATTCATAAGAGAACTTTCAATGTTCGATGTTATGAATAACATAAGGGTCATACTTTCATTATGAATGAGATGTATGTTATGAATATTGATAATAATACATTACCTCTGGGTTTACTTTCTTATTTCATTTTAGAGTTTCATACACTCTAGCCCATTGCACAATGTTTCTTGCAAAAGAGTTGTTCACAAAAGGAACAATTGTTGTTCAGTATTATGAATAACATGAAGGGCCATACTTCCATCCAAGATGGGATGTATGTTATGAATATTGATGGTAATATGATACATCCATAACACTGACGCTAAATGTCGCAAGACTAAAAGAATACCACACAAGTGTGGCACTGCATTTGGTCACATTGGAGAAACCCGCATGGAAAATTCCATTATGATGGATTTTGAAGTCATTTGATTTTGAATCGCCTGACACTTGCAACTTTCCTCCGAAAAATGAAGTGACTGAAATACCGTTCACATGCCATAAGGAACGCGTAACAAACTTATTGGTGATCATACATTTGATGTGTGTAGTCCGATATAGGTTGTTAGTAGTGGATTTATCTATCTTCAGAAATGACTCAAGTAGATATATGGATATTTACTTGATGAGACGTAAGTCTGGATCTTTTGAAATCATTTGAAAGGTTTTCAAAAATGAAGTAGAAGTTATTGTAACAAGAAAATTATATTTCTACAATTCAATTGTAGAAAGGAATATTTGAGTTACAAGTTTAGCGAATGTCTGATGAGTTGTGAAAGGGGTTTCATAACTTGCACTTCCCGGAACACCACTGCAAAGTGGAAAGTCTGTGAAGATGTAATCAAACCATTTATGACATGGTAAGATCAAAGATGACATAAATAAATTTGTCATTATCCCTTTTAAAAGAGTGATGCTTTAGAGACTGCAGCTTTTACACTGAAAAGAGCTCCATCGGGTCTGTTGAAATGACACCATGGTATGGTACGCCCAACCATGTTATATATTTTCTTAACATTTGGAATATGGGGTTTGTTTAAAGGTTACAAACCTATTCCAAATCAAACAAGTGCTACTTTGTAGGTTATCCCAAGCAATTGGGTATTCCTCCCTCACTATACCGAGGCAAATAGTTTTGCCACGAAACGGTATGCTTTTAAAGAGAATGGTTCTTTCAAAAAGGGTGAGTGGGAGGACACTGCAAACTTGACAAGATAATAGTATCTTCGTCATCAGGTCAAATTTACTTATCTGAAATTGTTTCGGAACGAATCCAAAATCATTTTAGTGGGTACTGGAATTATTCTAAGACCCACAGAAATATTTTCGGATTTAATGGACGCGAAAAATTGTCTTCATGAATAGTGAAAACGCATTCTTGTTTGCTTTTCGCGGATGAAAATCACTAAACTGAAATTGTTTCAGAACGCATTGAAAATAGTTTTAGTGGGTACTGGAAATGTTCTGAGCACACATAAATATTTTCAGTTCGAACGGACACTAAAAAATGTCGTCATGAATAGTGAAAGTGCTTTTTGCTTGGCTTCTTGGAGAAGCCACCTTTAGGGCCTTTTTGGTATTTCCCCCCTTGGCTTCTTGGAGAAGCCACCCTTGGGCTTGGCCTATAAACAGGGGTGGAGGGGGCTGCCTAAAGGATGATCCCTTGCTCTCATACACATGCCATGCATTATCTGGCTTCTTCTCTCCCTCCCACGAAAAGAGTTTCGTAGAGCCGTAAGGTTGTCTGGGTTCCGGCAGGAACTAGTTCTGGACGGCGAAGCCCTGCCGGATAGATGACACCGTATGTGTGCAACCCCGTAGAGAGGTCGTAGTTTCGATCCTTTTGCCCGAGGGGCTGTTTTGAGAGTGCCTCCCGAAGGGCTGTCCAAGTGACGGTCCGAGTTCTGTGAATCCTCCCGAAGGGCTGTCCGAGTGACCGTCCAAGTTTTTGAGGGTCCTCCCGAAGGGCTGTCCGCGACACCGTCCGAGGGACTGTCCGACCGCCTCCCGGAGGGCTGTCCGTGGGGCGGATGAGGGTATACATCCTCGCGGTTGGGAGGTTGTAAATCATAGCTGCGGGGATCTGCACCGCCGTTTGTCATCGACTCTACTTCCGCTGCGCTACGAGTCGGTAACGAAAAGGATCAAACCATGTATGCAGTCTCCATAGTGGTCCTGGGCTGGTGCATAGGTTGGAATATTTTTGTTTTCTCTGCGTTACCCTACACCAACAATCCCTGTTGGTGTGATTGGTTGGCTTTTCGGGGGTGCCATGTATCTGGCACAAGCGGTCGAGTATTCGGTCCAAACTGGACGGGCCATGAGTATTTCTTTTGAATGGCTTTTTCCGTTGACCGGATTTGTAGCCTCGGAATCCGGCATTAACTGTCGTATCCTCGTTGGTGTCGCTGTTAACGCGGCGCTTTTGTTTGTTCTGACGCGACCTGTCACTTTTCTCCTTGGTATTCGAATTACCAGGGTTCTTTGTTAAGTTGTTCCTGCGAGCTAGCCAGCTATCTTCTCCCGCGCAAAAGCGGGTCATGAGTGTCGTGAGGGCTGCCATAGATTTCGGCTTTTCCTGTCTCAGGTGCCGGGCAAGCCACTCGTCACGGATATTATGCTTGAAGGCCGCTAAGGCCTCTATGTCCGGACAATCGACTATCTGATTTTTCTTCGTTAGGAACCGTGTCCAGAATTGCCTGGCCGATTCCTCTGGCTGCTGAATTATGTGGCTTAGGTCATCGGCGTCCAGTGGTCGCACGTAAGTGCCCTGGAAGTTGTTGAGGAATGCGGCTTTCAGGTCCTCCCAAGAACCGATTGAGTCTGCTGGCAAGTTGTTAAGCCAATGTCGGGCCGGTCCCTTAAGCTTGAGTGGGAGGTATTTGATGGCGTGTAGATCGTCACCGCGGGCCATGTGGATATGAAGGAGATAATCCTCGATCCATACTGCAGGATCTGTTGTGCCATCGTACGATTCGATGTTTATGGGTTTGAAGCTCTCAGAGATTTTATAATCCATTACTTTATCTGTGAAGCATAATGGGTGTGCGGCGCCTCTGTATTGGGCTATATCACGACGCAGCTCGAAGGAGCTTTGTCTGTTGAGTTTGGCCCGGCCGGATTTATTGCATCTGGAGTGACGATCACCATCACGTGTCGTGGGGCGCCTGCGCGATCCGTAGATTGATCTTTTTTAATCTTTAGTTTTGATGTTCCGTTATCTCTTGATTGCAGTACCGCCTGCCTAATCCATCGTATGGGAAAATGAAAAAGGAAAAAAGCTGGCAAGAAGTTTCGTGGTTGCATACGAGCTAAGCAACAGCAAAAGTCGTAACAAGGTCAGACATAGGGCCAATTTGACGAGGTTTCTAAATTAGTTATCTTATAATTAGTTTAAAATTTCCAATATATAAGAGAGACAGCTTATGAAAAAAGCTGGGAGAAAGCGGCTTATTTTTTAAGCCGCCAAATTTTTTTTAACTAGGAGCCAAAAGGGAAATAATTTAATGCCAGCAAAAAATTAAATAAAAAAATGGGGCGAGTCTGCTGGCAAGCTGTTAAGCCAATGCCGGGCCGGTCCCTTAAGCTTGAGTGGGAGGTATTTGATGGCGTGTAGATCGTCACCCGCGGGCCATGTGGATATGAAGGAGATAATCCTCGATCCATACTGCAGGATCTGTTGTGCCATCGTACAATTCGATGTTTACGGGTTTGAAGCTCTCAGAGATTTTATGATCCATTACTTTATCTGTGAAGCATAATGGGTGTGCGGCGCCTCTGTATTGGGCTATATCACGACGCAGCTCGAAGGAGCTTTGTCTGTTGAGTTTGGCCCGGCCGGATTTATTGCATCTGGAGTGACGATCACCGTCACGTGTCGTGGGGCGCCTGCGCGATCCGTAGATTGATCTTTTTTAATCTTTAGTTTTGATGTTCCGTTATCTCTTGATTGCAGTACCGCCTGCCTAATCCATCGTATGGGAAAACGAAAAAGGAAAAAAGCTGGCAAGAAGTTTCGTGGTTGCATACGAGCTAAGCAACAGCAAAAGTCGTAACAAGGTCAGACATAGGGCCAATTTGACGAGGTTTCTAAATTAGTTATCTTATAATTAGTTTAAAATTTCCAATATATAAGAGAGACAGCTTATGAAAAAAGCTGGGAGAAAGCGGCTTATTTTTTAAGCCGCCTAGGAGCCAAAAGGGAAATAATTTAATGCCAGCAAAAAATTAAATAAAAAAATGGGGCGAGTCTGCTGGCAAGCTGTTAAGCCAATGTCGGGCCGGTCCCTTAAGCTTGAGTGGGAGGTATTTGATGGCGTGTAGATCGTCACCGCGGGCCATGTGGATATGAAGGAGATAATCCTCGATCCATACTGCAGGATCTGTTGTGCCATCGTACGATTCGATGTTTACGGGTTTGAAGCTCTCAGAGATTTTATGATCCATTACTTTATCTGTGAAGCATAATGGGTGTGCGGCGCCTCTGTATTGGGCTATATCACGACGCAGCTCGAAGGAGCTTTGTCTGTTGAGTTTGGCCCGGCCGGATTTATTGCATCTGGAGTGACGATCACCGTCACGTGTCGTGGGGCGCCTGCGCGATCCGTAGATTGATCTTTTTTAATCTTTAGTTTTGATGTTCCGTTATCTCTTGATTGCAGTACCGCCTGCCTAATCCATCGTATGGGAAAATGAAAAAGGAAAAAAGCTGGCAAGAAGTTTCGTGGTTGCATACGAGCTAAGCAACAGCAAAAGTCGTAACAAGGTCAGACATAGGGCCAATTTGACGAGGTTTCTAAATTAGTTATCTTATAATTAGTTTAAAATTTCCAATATATAAGAGAGACAGCTTATGAAAAAAGCTGGGAGAAAGCGGCTTATTTTTTAAGCCGCCAAATTTTTTTTAACTAGGAGCCAAAAGGGAAATAATTTAATGCCAGCAAAAAATTAAATAAAAAAATGGGGCGAGTCTGCTGGCAAGCTGTTAAGCCAATGCCGGGCCGGTCCCTTAAGCTTGAGTGGGAGGTATTTGATGGCGTGTAGATCGTCACCGCGGGCCATGTGGATATGAAGGAGATAATCCTCGATCCATACTGCAGGATCTGTTGTGCCATCGTACAATTCGATGTTTACGGGTTTGAAGCTCTCAGAGATTTTATGATCCATTACTTTATCTGTGAAGCATAATGGGTGTGCGGCGCCTCTGTATTGGGCTATATCACGACGCAGCTCGAAGGAGCTTTGTCTGTTGAGTTTGGCCCGGCCGGATTTATTGCATCTGGAGTGACGATCACCGTCACGTGTCGTGGGGCGCCTGCGCGATCCGTAGATTGATCTTTTTTAATCTTTAGTTTTGATGTTCCGTTATCTCTTGATTGCAGTACCGCCTGCCTAATCCATCGTATGGGAAAACGAAAAAGGAAAAAAGCTGGCAAGAAGTTTCGTGGTTGCATACGAGCTAAGCAACAGCAAAAGTCGTAACAAGGTCAGACATAGGGCCAATTTGACGAGGTTTCTAAATTAGTTATCTTATAATTAGTTTAAAATTTCCAATATATAAGAGAGACAGCTTATGAAAAAAGCTGGGAGAAAGCGGCTTATTTTTTAAGCCGCCTAGGAGCCAAAAGGGAAATAATTTAATGCCAGCAAAAAATTAAATAAAAAAATGGGGCGAGTCTGCTGGCAAGCTGTTAAGCCAATGCCGGGCCGGTCCCTTAAGCTTGAGTGGGAGGTATTTGATGGCGTGTAGATCGTCACCGCGGGCCATGTGGATATGAAGGAGATAATCCTCGATCCATACTGCAGGATCTGTTGTGCCATCGTACGATTCGATGTTTACGGGTTTGAAGCTCTCAGAGATTTTATGATCCATTACTTTATCTGTGAAGCATAATGGGTGTGCGGCGCCTCTGTATTGGGCTATATCACGACGCAGCTCGAAGGAGCTTTGTCTGTTGAGTTTGGCCCGGCCGGATTTATTGCATCTGGAGTGACGATCACCGTCACGTGTCGTGGGGCGCCTGCGCGATCCGTAGATTGATCTTTTTTAATCTTTAGTTTTGATGTTCCGTTATCTCTTGATTGCAGTACCGCCTGCCTAATCCATCGTATGGGAAAATGAAAAAGGAAAAAAGCTGGCAAGAAGTTTCGTGGTTGCATACGAGCTAAGCAACAGCAAAAGTCGTAACAAGGTCAGACATAGGGCCAATTTGACGAGGTTTCTAAATTAGTTATCTTATAATTAGTTTAAAATTTCCAATATATAAGAGAGACAGCTTATGAAAAAAGCTGGGAGAAAGCGGCTTATTTTTTAAGCCGCCAAATTTTTTTAACTAGGAGCCAAAAGGGAAATAATTTAATGCCAGCAAAAAATTAAATAAAAAAATGGGGCGAGTCTGCTGGCAAGCTGTTAAGCCAATGCCGGGCCGGTCCCTTAAGCTTGAGTGGGAGGTATTTGATGGCGTGTAGATCGTCACCGCGGGCCATGTGGATATGAAGGAGATAATCCTCGATCCATACTGCAGGATCTGTTGTGCCATCGTACAATTCGATGTTTACGGGTTTGAAGCTCTCAGAGATTTTATGATCCATTACTTTATCTGTGAAGCATAATGGGTGTGCGGCGCCTCTGTATTGGGCTATATCACGACGCAGCTCGAAGGAGCTTTGTCTGTTGAGTTTGGCCCGGCCGGATTTATTGCATCTGGAGTGACGATCACCGTCACGTGTCGTGGGGCGCCTGCGCGATCCGTAGATTGATCTTTTTTAATCTTTAGTTTTGATGTTCCGTTATCTCTTGATTGCAGTACCGCCTGCCTAATCCATCGTATGGGAAAACGAAAAAGGAAAAAAGCTGGCAAGAAGTTTCGTGGTTGCATACGAGCTAAGCAACAGCAAAAGTCGTAACAAGGTCAGACATAGGGCCAATTTGACGAGGTTTCTAAATTAGTTATCTTATAATTAGTTTAAAATTTCCAATATATAAGAGAGACAGCTTATGAAAAAAGCTGGGAGAAAGCGGCTTATTTTTTAAGCCGCCTAGGAGCCAAAAGGGAAATAATTTAATGCCAGCAAAAAATTAAATAAAAAAATGGGGCGAGTCTGCTGGCAAGCTGTTAAGCCAATGCCGGGCCGGTCCCTTAAGCTTGAGTGGGAGGTATTTGATGGCGTGTAGATCGTCACCGCGGGCCATGTGGATATGAAGGAGATAATCCTCGATCCATACTGCAGGATCTGTTGTGCCATCGTACGATTCGATGTTTACGGGTTTGAAGCTCTCAGAGATTTTATGATCCATTACTTTATCTGTGAAGCATAATGGGTGTGCGGCGCCTCTGTATTGGGCTATATCACGACGCAGCTCGAAGGAGCTTTGTCTGTTGAGTTTGGCCCGGCCGGATTTATTGCATCTGGAGTGACGATCACCGTCACGTGTCGTGGGGCGCCTGCGCGATCCGTAGATTGATCTTTTTTAATCTTTAGTTTTGATGTTCCGTTATCTCTTGATTGCAGTACCGCCTGCCTAATCCATCGTATGGGAAAATGAAAAAGGAAAAAAGCTGGCAAGAAGTTTCGTGGTTGCATACGAGCTAAGCAACAGCAAAAGTCGTAACAAGGTCAGACATAGGGCCAATTTGACGAGGTTTCTAAATTAGTTATCTTATAATTAGTTTAAAATTTCCAATATATAAGAGAGACAGCTTATGAAAAAAGCTGGGAGAAAGCGGCTTATTTTTTAAGCCGCCTAGGAGCCAAAAGGGAAATAATTTAATGCCAGCAAAAAATTAAATAAAAAAATGGGGCGAGTCTGCTGGCAAGCTGTTAAGCCAATGCCGGGCCGGTCCCTTAAGCTTGAGTGGGAGGTATTTGATGGCGTGTAGATCGTCACCGCGGGCCATGTGGATATGAAGGAGATAATCCTCGATCCATACTGCAGGATCTGTTGTGCCATCGTACGATTCGATGTTTACGGGTTTGAAGCTCTCAGAGATTTTATGATCCATTACTTTATCTGTGAAGCATAATGGGTGTGCGGCGCCTCTGTATTGGGCTATATCACGACGCAGCTCGAAGGAGCTTTGTCTGTTGAGTTTGGCCCGGCCGGATTTATTGCATCTGGAGTGACGATCACCGTCACGTGTCGTGGGGCGCCTGCGCGATCCGTAGATTGATCTTTTTTAATCTTTAGTTTTGATGTTCCGTTATCTCTTGATTGCAGTACCGCCTGCCTAATCCATCGTATGGGAAAATGAAAAAGGAAAAAAGCTGGCAAGAAGTTTCGTGGTTGCATACGAGCTAAGCAACAGCAAAAGTCGTAACAAGGTCAGACATAGGGCCAATTTGACGAGGTTTCTAAATTAGTTATCTTATAATTAATTTAAAATTTCCAATATCTAAGAGAGACAGCTTATGAAAAAAGCTGGGAGAAAGCGGCTTATTTTTTAAGCCGCCAAAAGATTTTAACTAGGAGCCAAAAGGGAAATAATTTAATGCCAGCAAAAAATTAAATAAAAAAATGGGGCGAGAGAGGCTCGAACTCTCGACCATCACTCGCTTTAGCTATGAGACCTGCGCGCTAGCCAACTGCGCCACCAACCATTGTGATATTTCTTTTTATCAAAATTCATTTATAAATGTTATCTCTGAAGCCAGTAAAATAGTGTGGTGTCACGGTCCAGTGTCCAGCTGCGAGGCATCAGTTAGTGATCTGATTCTACTCATGTTCATTCCCAGCACCAGCTTTACGTATGCAACCGCGAGAGATTCTAAACGGTGTCTGTACATTTCGATTTCAGCAAAGCTCATGCAACAGCAGCAAGCTCATCTTGTTCATTTCATGGCCGACACAGTGATAATAACTATCAACCAATCAGTTAATGATTCCAACGACCCCATGGTTCTCAAGAAAAGAAAAGAAAAATGCAAAAATATGGAGCCTACTTCTCAAGGATCCATCATTCCATCAAAGTGTACTTTGGGGGCACAAATGGACCACCATCTGATCCAGCCCTTGCACTTCTTTTATGCAGGTTCATTGGCCAGCAAACCAATCCATCCGATATAAAAACAGATAATAGCAGGTTGTGATGAGAATCCATATATGGGCGTACTGTACGTATCGATAAACACAAAGTTGGTTCGTAGTCTCGCCTCTCCATAGTGGGAGATTACACAGTTCAAACAATTAGGAATTTTTCTGAACGTAAAATAAACGAAGAAAAATCTTTGAATTCAAGAACAACTACTGATTACTAAACTTTGATTTTGCCTTTTTTGTTATAAAAAATAATTATTATTTATTAAACTAAAAAATAACTACTGCTTATTGGAAATTATTTCTTAGTCCGAATCATACTAGATTTTCGTGATATAATATAATTTCTAACTATATACAGCTTATACACATAAAATTTATCTTGATCCGTTTTTCTCTTGAATCCTTTAGTTTTAGTTAGCTCATGAAAAATTTAAAACTATTAATTTAGTATTATCCATAATGGATTTATCTAGACCAATATATCAGATTCTTATGCTATTTGGGGGATTTCTTCTTCTACTAGGGGGTTTACAAGTAGTATTAGTTACCGACCCTATTTATTCTGCCTTTTCATTGGGATTAATTCTTATTTATATATCCGTATTCCATTTTATTATTTAATTTGTACTTTGTAGCTGTCGCACAACTTCTTATTTATGTGGGAGCCATAAATGTCGCAATCATATTCGCCATAATGTTCATAAATCGCCCAGAATGGTCTGAAGATAAGAATCGTTGGACTATTGGAGATGGTTTCACTTCACTCGTTTGTATAACTATTGTTCTTTCACTAATGACTACTATCCCAGATACATCATGGTAGAAGGGAATTTCTGAAGCATCATGTATTCATGTTGGACGGGTGTGTGTGTCTTTTCCATGTGCTTTCTGCTTTGATTGGCACCGATTTATAATTTATTGCAGGTTTGTCTCCATAAATCTTAGAACATAATGCAGTGAATTATTGCCATGGAAAACTTAAGGAAAACGATTCAGATCAGACGGCCGATCCAGCGCGAGCATCCGCCGCCTCTCCCGTGCGATGTGCGTGTTGCGTGGGACCCGTCCAGCATTATCTGTATGGAGTAGTTCCCTTCATCTTTATCTCACCCACACCAATCACTCAACCTTTTCCTTTCTTCCATGGCGTTTTGTCTCTCTCAAGCCTTCTCTCAATCTCCCACCCAAATCTCTTACTAGATGATGTTGTTTTTTGCAGCTAGTGCGTGGTTCAGGGAACTGCGACTGCATGCAAGACCTCGTCCATGCCGCCCCTGACCATCACCGGCCGTGCGAATAGCGACGATGTTGTCAGCAACGGCGGCGGTGTTTCTGAAACATCATCTTTGTTGCAATTTTTTCTGCAATATCCTGTGTGTTGCAAAAGCTCCTTCTTCAATAACATGGCAAAAGAATTCTGCAACAAAATCTATGGTGCGAAAAAATTCTGCAACAAGGCTTGTGTTGCAATAATGGAGGACGTTGCTAGTTGCAAAAAAATAAAATCTGCAACAAGATCTCGGTTGCAAAAAAATTCCGCAATAAGGCTTGTGTTGCAATAATGAAGGGTGTAAAAAAAATGTGCAACAAGGCATGCGTTGCAATAATGGAGGGCGATGCTGGTTGCAAAATATTTTTGCAACAAGGCTTGTGTTGCAATAATGAAGAGTGCCGCTGGCCACTCCATGCACCAGATCCGATGGCTGGCGACCCGACCGATCTTTTAAAACGATCCGCCGGCGGACGCGTAGCTGCCCCCAAAATTTAAAGGACAACCGTCTCGTAAAAATAGTGGACCAACAGTGAATGATGTTGTGCATGTCTTTGGAGATTGCTGGACGCTTATACCGATCTTATAAGCTTTACCGATCAAGAAGTCAACTGGTTTCGTGGTGTAGTTGGTTATCACGTCAGTCTAACACACTAAAGGTCTCCGGTTCGAACCTGGGCGAAGCCATTTGTTTTTTTCAGATTTTTACCAAAGGAAAAAAAGAATGGCCCATACAGGTCGTGTTATATTTTGTCGGGTGCGAAATTCATATTTTGTCGTGTTACATATTGCTGGACGCTCAAACTGAATATGGCTTGCACGGTATCTCCCTTGTGATGTGATGAAAAGAGTAAGCAGATCACTGGAGCTCTTTTTTTTTTTGCCTTTCTTATACTGATAATATGAACCAGAGGTAAAGCCATCTTTGTTCGTTGGAGCCATCAGCAAAATTCTTGGCTATCAAGATTCTCATTTGACTGTCGACGTTTGGAAGTATTCGTAGCTGTTGCAGCCTTTTTGTCATTGTGTCTGTGATGGGATGGGTATGCAAATCATCTTGCAACAGCTACATAGTGATGAAAAGCATATGCGCAAGCGGGTAATTAATGGCAACTATATATACCCGATCTAAGCCCTCCAAGAGAAAATAATCACTCTCGACTTCTGTATCACAGGATGCACATAGCCAAATTTTGTTCAATTTTTTTGGACCGAGGACACTATCTTTTGGAAGAAGAACTATGTTTTTCGTGGTATCCCTCCCTTCTCTATACCTGGATACGAAAATAACGGCTGGCATGCATGGATCAACCAAGACGCCATATGAAATACTGGCCACCTCACTTAATTGATCGTTGTCAGGGTTTGCGACGTTTAAAGCCATGGGAGTATAAACGGGGATAAAAGTCGTATATCCATCTTATGATGAGAAGAAAAATCATCACAAGGAGCAAGTAGGAAAATCATCTTTGCTCATAGGAGCCATCCACACAATACACCAATAAATCTTCGTCCTTGTCTAGTTTCCCATTCGCTATCTTTGCTTGCAAATATTTGTCTTTGTTGGAATCTTTTTTGTCACTGTTTCCGACTTTATGTGATGTGATGTGTGCGCAAATCATCATGCAACAGCTACATAACAATAAAGTCATCTGCTACTATACAAAAGGAAAAAAAATACACAAGATTCTTTTTCGTTTTCATTTTTTGTTTCTTCGGTGAAAGATGGATGCTGTTGATGAACGCGCTAGCATGCCGTGTACAACTGAGTTGTCACAATTTTTCTCCCTCACGTCAATTTTTGATGTTATGGATGCTGGAATTTAGTCCATTTTGGGCAGTCCAATAACTATTTCAGAAATTCCTAATAAATCCTAGAGGCCCACTTAGCTCATCTGTGCAAGGCAAGGGATACTACTAAAGTTTAGTCACACATTACTAGTTTAGTGGGAGTTGGACCTCCTTATAAGGGAGGTTCTTTCCCCATTTGTACGAGCATGAGAACAAGAGGGATATCCACGCGCGCTCCTCCGCCGCCGCCCGCCTCGGCACGACGCGCCGCGCCGCGGGTTGCGGGAATGAGCCGATGTCTAAATTTTTGCCACGCACTACGGGTATACGAAAGGTCACTCGGGAGCTGGAAAGTTTTTGCTGTAGTGGATATTGAATACGAACGCTGCCCCCTTCGGTTGCTGTCTGTTCGTTTCATCTCCCGCGTTCCCTTCAGCTCCCGGCGCAGCCTCACGCCTTCTTCTCTTACGCCTATAAAAGGGAGGTCGCTCCTCTCAGAGAGACGCACCAGAACTTCTCCTTCCTCTCGCCACCGGTTCCAATCTCTGAGCTGCTGCTGTCTTTCTCATCCCGGCTTGCGGCATGCACCGCAGGTCGGGACAGTAGGCCTCCGGAACCGCACCTTTTTGAGTCCTGTATGGGAGAAGGGTGATAAGGTTTTTGGGGAGCGTTCTGCGCGACTACTGACTGACTCCTTCGTCACGGACGCCCCGGACTCCAACGACTACTTCCCCGACGACGATTTCTTCCCCGACGTCGACAACCTCCTCGACGACATGGCTGGCGAGGACACCGACCCCAAGTCTAGTGCTACTGCTGCTGCTATCCCGTATGTGTTCTTCTTTCTGTTAGATATCCTGCCACAGTTTCTCGTACTAGTACTTGCCCTAAATATGTTAGGTTCTACCTCATATATGCAACTAGTTCTACTGTCTGCTATAGATATGATAAGCTACGGTTCATATATGCCGAAGCTATTTTCCTTCTCTCTGTCAGAACACATGACTTGTTTTATCTCTACTATATTAGTCATGCTTTATCTAGTATTTCTGTTAATAAAATCATCCGGTAAATTGCTCATATTTCCAACAATTCAAAAACCTTATTATAGGCAATTTACCCCGAGTGGTTTTGCTGCTTCCATGAGACCTCCTATGTTTGAGGGTATCCACTATAAGAGGTGGCGCGTGAGAGCAGCCTTATGGTTTCAAACCATGAGTTTCTATGACGCCACTCTCGGCAAACCTGAAGGAGAGCCTGATGCTCAACAGGCACAAGCTTTTCAGAAAATGGATACTCTGTTTAAGGCTGCTCTCTTGAGTGTTCTTGGTGAGAACATAGTTGATGCTTATGCGTCAATTGATAATGGAAAAGATATGTGGGATGCACTCGAGGCCAAGTTTGGGGTCTCGGATGCTGGCACTGAGCTGTACATCATGGAGCAATTCTATGATTACAGGATGACTGAAGAGCGCTCCGTGGTTGAGCAAGCTCATGAGATACAGTCATTTGCTAGAGAATTTGAGCACTTCAGTTGTATGCTACCGGACAAGTTTGTTGCCGGAGGTATCATCACTAAGCTTCCTCCTTCATGGAGGAACTTTGCTACCTTGCTGAAGCATAAGAGGCAGGAGTTTTCCGTCCCGGATCTCATTGGCACTCTTGATGTGGAAGAAAAGGCGAGAGCAAAGGACACACGTGCTCGAGGTATTGAGGGAGGATCTAGTGCCAATGTGGTACAGAAGCAGAACTTCTAGCCCCACAAGTTCAAGAACAAGGGCAAGTTTGATGGAAAAGCAAAGTTTAATGAGAAGAACAAGGTTGTGCAACACACGAACTTCAAGAAGAAGAATGGCAAGAAGAAAGGTGCTTGTCATGTGTGTGGGGATCCTGATCATTGGGCTCCTAGTTGCCCTAATCGCTATGACAAGCGTCATCCTGGGAAAGGCGGCAAGACCGCTAATGTTGTCATTGGAGACACTGACATGAAGGATGCTGGGTATGGTATATTTCCCACTATTCTTTCAGTATGTCATTCTCCTGACTGGTTATTGACACGGGTGCTAATGTGCATGTATGCGGTGATATTTCCATGTTTTCGTCTTATCAGACCACGGGGACTTCAACCGTGCTGATGGGCAACAGTTCAAGTGCTTCTGTTCGTGGTGTTGGCACGGTCGATCTGAAGTTTACTTCGGGAAAGATCGTGCGGCTGAAGAACGTGCATTATGTCCCCTCCGTCAATAAAAATCTTGTTAGCGGATCTCTTCTGTGTAGAGATGGCTACAAGCTTGTCTTTGAGTTGAATAAATTTGTAATATCCAAGTATGGAACCTTTGTTGGTAAAGGCTGTGAGTCAGGAGGCTTGTTTCGTTTATCCTTATCAGACGTTTGCAATAAAGTTGTTAATCATATTTGCAACAATAGTGAATCCAGTGTGTGGCATTCACGTCTTTGTCATGTTAACTTTGGTTGCATGTCGCAACTAGCGAAGTTGAACTTAATCCCTAGTTTCACCACCGTCAAGGGATCTAAGTGTCAAGTGTGTGTGCAAGCTAAGCAATCTCGTAAGTCTCACACGACTGCGGAAATAAGAAATCTTGCACCACTAGAGCTCATACATTCAGATCTATGTGAAATGAATGGTGTGTTGACAAAAGGTGGAAAGAAATATTTCATGACGTTAATTGATGACTCCACTAGATACTGCCGTGTGTATCTTCTGAAATCTAAGGATGAGGCTTTGAATTTTTTCAAGATCTATAAAGCTGAAGTGGAAAACCAACTTGATCGGAAAATCAAGAGGCTTAGGTCCGACCGTAGTGGAGAGTATTTTTCCAATGAGTTTGATGCTTTTTGTGCGGAACATGGTATAATCCATGAGAGGAGGCCTCCCTACTCACCTCAGTCAAATGGGGTGGCCGAAAGAAAGAACCGTACTCTAACTGATTTGGTTAACGTCATGTTAGACACATCGGGTCTCTCCAAGGCATGGTGGGGGGAGGCGATATTGACAGCATGTCATGTCCTGAACCGAGTCCCCACAAAGAACAAAGAGATAACTTCATTCGAGGAATGGGAGAAGAAAAGGTTAAAACTCTCTTATCTGCGAACATGGGGTTGTTTGGCGAAAGTCAATGCTCTAATTTCAAAGAAGCGGAAGCTTGGACCAAAGACTGTGGATTGTGTTTTCCTGGGATATGCTTTTCATAGCATTGGCTATAGATTCTTAGTTGTAAAATCCGAGGTACCTGACATGCATGTCGGTACGATCATGGAGTCGAATGATGCGACTTTCTTTGAAGATATCTTTCCCATGAAGGATATAGCTACCTCATCTAATCAGGAGATGCCTAGTTCATCGAATCAGGAACCAGTTACAATTACCGAACCTACAATTTTGATGGAACACTTTGAAAGTCCTGTGGAGGAGAACAATGAAGTTCCTATTAGGATCAAGAGATAGAGGACTGCAAAGTCCTTTGGTGATGATTTTCTTGTGTACCTCATAGATGACACTCCCAGTTTTATTTCAGAGGCCTATGCATCTGAAGATGCTGACTACTGGAAGGAAGCGGTTCATAGCGAGATGGATTCCATCTTGGCGAATGAAACTTGGGAGATAACTGATCGTCCTTATGGGTGCAAACCTATAGGATGCAAATGGGTATTCAAGAAGAAGCTTAGGCCTGATGGTACTATTGAAAAGTACAAGGCTCGGCTCGTGGCTAAGGGTTATACCCAAAAGGAAGGTGAAGACTTCTTTGATACTTACTCACCTGTGGCTCGACTGACCACTATTCGAGTTCTACTTTCACTAGCTGCCTCGCATGGTCTTCTCGTTCATCAAATGGATGTTAAGACTGCTTTCCTAAATGGAGAGTTGGACGAGGAAATTTATATGGAACAACCAGATGGGTTTGTACTAGATGGCCAGGAAGGGAAAGTGTGCAAGTTGCTGAAGTCTTTGTACGGACTTAAGCAAGCACCCAAACAGTGGCATGAGAAGTTTGAAAGAACTTTAACAGCTGCAGGCTTTGTTGTGAACGAAGCTGACAAATGTGTGTACTATCGCCATGGTGGGGGCGAGGGAGTTATCCTGTGCTTGTATGTTGATGACATACTGATTTTTGGAACAAATCTGAATGTTATTAAGGAGGTCAAGGATTTCCTATCTTGTTGTTTTGAGATGAAGGATTTAGGAGTGGCTGATGTCATTCTGAACATCAAGTTGTTGAGAGACGATGATGGTGGGATTACATTGCTTCAATCTCACTATGTGGAAAAGATCTTGAGTGGCTTTGGCTATAGTGACTGCAAGCCCTCTCCAACACCATATGATGCGAGTGTGTTACTTTGAAAGAATCGAAGAATTGCTAGAGATCAACTGAAATATTCTCAGATTATTGGCTCGCTTATGTACTTAGCAAGTGCTACAAGACCTGACATCTCTTTTATTGTTAGCAAACTGAGTCGGTTTGTCTCAAAACCAGGAGATGTGCATTGGAAAGCTCTAGAGAGAGTTTTGCGTTATTTGAAAGGCACTGCAAATTATGGAATTCACTACACCGGGCACCCAAAGGTGCTTGAAGGGTATAGTGACTCAAATTGGATCTCAGATGCTGATGAGATAAAGGCCACGAGCGGTTATGTATTCACTCATGAAGGTGGCGCTGTTTCTTGGAAGTCTTGCAAGCAAACCATCTTAACGAGGTCAACAATGGAAGCAGAACTCACAGCACTAGATACAGCTACGGTTGAAGCAGATTGGCTTCGCCGGCTCTTGAATGACTTGTCGGTTGTTGAGAAACCTGTACCGGGTGTCCTTATGAACTGTGACAATCAAATTGTGATCACGAAAGTGAGCAGCTCAAAGGATAACATGAAGTCATCAAGACACGTTCAGAGAAGGTTAAAGTCTGTCAGGAAAATGAAAAACTCCGGAGTTATTGCGTTGAATTATATCCAAACGTCTAAAAATCTGGCAGATCCTTTTACCAAGGGTCTATCACGTAATGTGATAGATAATGCATCGAGGGAGATGGGTATGAGACCCACAATATGAGTTGTTCACAATGGTAACCTATTCTTTGTGATCGGAGATCCTGTGAATTAGATGTGGAAGACAAGCTGTTGGTCAACTGGGAGGAGAGTACCCTTACTGTTAAAATACCACTCCATAAAGATGCAATACTCTCCTAATCTGCATGGCAGGTTGATGTATATCGTAATGTGTTCTAAGTGGCTCTTTGAAGCAGAGATGTTGTCCTGCAGAACATCTTTTGAAGAACGCACCTATATGAGTCTGATTGTTAAACATCGCAATCTATGAGAGTAGGGTTCTCTCTAGTAAACTCATGAAAGGTCTCGGAGTATGACGCATAAGCTCCACCCGCGGGGAAGACCCACGGTAGCCACGTATCGGTCAAGGCTTTATGTGAAGCTAGATTCGCAGAAAACTTGCAGTTCAAGGCCCAGTCCACTGTTCAAGTTGCTTACTAGTGTAGCATAGAGTTCTAGGTGGAAGTTCAACTTAACAGTCTCCACTGCAATACTGGTATATAAAACAGTGTTTTGGAACCAAAGGCAAATTTCTGTGTGTCTCTGGGATCTGGTGGGGGATTGCTGGAATTTAGTCCATTTTGGGCAGCCCAATAACTATTTCAGAAATTCCTAATAAATCCTAGAGGCCCACTTAGCCCATCTGTGCAAGGCAAGGGATACTACTAAAGTTTAGTCCCACATTGCTAGTTTAGTGGGAGTTGGACCTCCTTATAAGGGAGGTTCTTTCCCCACTTGTACGAGCATGAGAACAAGAGGGATATCCACGCGCGCTCCACCTTCGCCGCCCGCCTCGCCACGCCATGCCTCGTCACGACGCGCCGCGGGTTGCGGGAATGAGCCGAGCCGATGTCTAAATTTTTGCCACGCACTACGGGTATACGAAAGGTCACTCGGGAGCTGGAAAGTTTTTGCTATAGTGGAGGCACTACGGGTATACGAAAGGTCACTCGGGAGCTGGAAATTTTTTGCTATAGTCAATAGTAGAAAACAGGGCTATGATCCAGGCCGGCTCAGCCCATTAGTCCCGGTTCAGTCTAGAACCGGGACCAATTTGGGCATTGGTCCCGGTTCGTGAGCCCAGGGGGCCGGCCGGGCCACGTGGGCCATTGGTCCCGGTTCATCTGGACCAATGGGCCTCGCTCCTGGCCCACCACCATTGGTCCCGGTTGGTGGCTTGAACCGGGACCAAAGGCTTCCCTTTAGTCCCGGTTCATGTCATCAACCGGGACCAATGAGGTGCCTATATATACCCCCTCGTGCAAGAGCAGAGCACAGTGCTCTGTTTTTTCTGGCCGAGGGGGAGAGGGCTTTGTGGTGCTCTAGCTCACCTCCTATGCACATGAGGTGTTCGATGGAATGCCCGAGCCACACTACTTAAGCTTTCTCCTCTCGAAGCTCGACCTCCAAGCTCCATTTTCCTCGAGATTTGTCTAGATTTAGCGGTCCATCACGCCCCGTCCCCGTCTTCACCGCCGTCGATCACCCGCGCCGATCTCATCACCGACACCACCGTGGTGAGCCTCTTGTTCTTATCTTCTTTCTGAAAGGAAAAATATTCTTACTTGTATGTTTAGATAGATACTTGTATCATTTTCTTACATTTATTATTGCATCTTATATAGTGCGATGGTTTTGGTATCCGCCCCCGTCGGCCCTCGTCCTGTCTATGATTCGGATTTGGTATGTATATTATCTTTATAACTATTGGTTCATTTATTGTTTATGAAAATTATGCCGACCAACGTGACATAGATTTTATTTATCTAGGATGTATGTGAATCGGAAATGCCAACCGACCCTATTGTCGAGAGGTTAAATTTAGTTGAAGAAGAAAACAATTTGTTGAAGGAAAAAATAAAAAAATTGAGGAGGAGAAGATGATATTGGAGTTGCATGTTGCGGATGTCGTCGATGATCACAAGATCAAGATGGATGCAATGCGCTTGAAGATTAGAAAGATTAGAAAATATGCCATTCATACCGAGGCTTGGTATCATTATGCCGTTGGATCAATTGTTACCTTGGTTGCGATTATGATCGCATTTGTTTTCGCATTGAAATGTTTTACATAGTTTCAATGTATGGTTTAATTAATTAGATGCTCTGGAGAGCTATATGTTGTTAGATGAGAACTATGTATGCACTTTGGTTTTAATGTGATGATGAACTTCTATTAATTTGGACACTTAATTATATATAATGCACGCAGATGAACCGGCAATGGATGTACGGTGACAGACACACCCGCGAGTACATTAAGGGCGTGCATGAGTTTCTCGATGCGGCTGAGGCAAACAAGCAGAATGGTTTTATGTGTTGTCCATGCACTGAATGTGGGAATACGAGGTCTTACTCTAACCGGAAAATCCTTCACTCCCACCTGCTTTACAAGGGTTTCATGCCACACTATAATGTTTGGACGAGGCACGGAGAAATAGGGGTTATGATGGAAGACGGCGAAGAAGAAGAGTACGATGACAACTATGTGCCCCCTGAATACGGTGATGCTGCAACGGGGGGAGCTGGTGAAGATCAAGAGGAACCAGACGATGTGCCCAATGATGCTGCCACGGGTGAAGCTGCTGAAGATCAAGAGGAACCAGACGATGTGCCCGATGATGATGATCTCCGCCGGGTCATTGTCGATGCAAGGACGCAATGCATTAGTCAAAAGGAGAAGCTGAAGTTCGATCGCATGTTAGAGGATCACAAAAAAGGGTTATACCCCAATTGCGAAGATGGCAACACAAAGCTCGGTACCGTACTGGAATTGCTGCAGTGGAAGGCAGAGAATGTTGTGGCTGACAAAGGATTTGAGAAGCTACTGAAAATATTGAAGAAGAAGCTTCCAAAGGATAACGAATTGCCCGACAGTACATACGCAGCAAAGAAGGTCGTATGCCCTCTAGGATTGGAGGTGGAGAAGATACATGCATGCCCTAATGACTGCATCCTCTACCGCGGTGCATACAAGGATCTGAACGCATGCCCGGTATGCGGTGCGTTGCGGTATAAGATCAGACGAGATGACCCTGGTGATGTTGACGGCGAGCCCCTCAGGAAGAGGGTTCCTGCGAAGGTGATGTGGTATGCTCCTATAATACCACGGTTGAAACGTCTGTTCAGAAACGAAGAGCATGCCAAGTTGATGCGATGGCACAGTGAGAACCGAAAGAAAGATGGGAAGTTGAGAGCACCCGCTGACGGGTCGCAGTGGAGAAAAATCGAGAGAAAGTACTGGGATGAGTTTGCAAAGGACCCAAGGAATGTATGGTTTGCTTTAAGCGCGGATGGCATTAATCCTTTCGGGGAGCAGAGCAGCAATCACAGCACCTGGCCCGTGACTCTATGTATGTATAACCTTCCTCCTTGGATGTGCATGAAGCGGAAGTTCATTATGATGCCAGTTCTCATCCAAGGCCCTAAGCAACCCGGCAACGAAATTGATGTGTACCTAAGGCCATTAGTTGAAGAACTTTTACAGCTGTGGAATGGAAACGGTGTACATACGTGGGATGAGCACAGACAGGAGGAATTTAACCTTAAGGCGTTGCTGTTCGTGACCATCAACGATTGGCCCGCTCTCAGTAACCTTTCAGGACAGACAAACAAAGGATACCACGCATGCACGCACTGTTTAGATGACACTGAAAGTATATACCTGGACAAATGCAGGAAGAATGTGTACCTGGGCCATCGTCGATTTCTTCCGACCAACCATCAATGTCGAAAGAAAGGCAAGCATTTCAAAGGCGAGGCAGATCACCGGAAGAAGCCCGCCATGCGCACCGGTGATCACGTGCTTGCTATGGTCAATGATTTACACTACGTAATCTTTGGAAAGGGTCCCGGTGGACTAGCTGTTCCGAATGACGCTGAGGGACACGCACCCATGTGGAAGAAGAAATCTATATTTTGGGACCTACCCTACTGGAAAGACCTAGAGGTCCGCTCCTCAATCGACGTGATGCACGTGACGAAGAACCTTTGCGTGAACCTGCTAGGCTTCTTGGGCGTGTATGGGAAGACAAAAGATACACCTGAGGCACGAGAGGACCTGCAACGTTTGCACGAAAAAGACGGCATGCCTCCGAAGCAGTATAAAGGTCCTGCCAGCTACGCTCTTACGAAAGAAGAGAAAGAAATCTTCTTTGAATGCCTGCTCAGTATGAAGGTCACGACTGGCTTCTCGTCGAATATAAAGGGAATAATAAATATGCCAGAGAAAAAGTTTCAGAACCTAAAGTCTCATGACTGCCACGTGATTATGACGCAACTGCTTCCGGTTGCATTGAGGGGGCTTCTACCGGAAAACGTCCGATTAGCCATTGTGAAGCTATGTGCATTCCTCAATGCAATCTCTCAGAAGGTGATCGATCCAGAAATCGTACCAAGGCTAAGGAGTGATGTGGCGCAATGTCTTGTCAGTTTCGAGCTGGTGTTCCCACCATCCTTCTTCAATATCATGACGCACGTCCTAGTTCATCTAGTCGACGAGATTGTCATCCTGGGGCCCGTATTTCTACACAATATGTTCCCCTTTGAGAGGTTCATGGGAGTCCTAAAGAAATATGTCCGTAACCGCGCTAGGCCAGAAGGAAGCATCTCCATGGGCCATCAAACAGAGGATGTTATCGGGTTTTGTGTTGACTTCATTCCTGGCCTTAACAAGATAGGTCTCCCTAAATCGCGGTATGAGGGGAGACTGACTGGAAAAGGCACTCTTGGAAGAGACTCAATAATATGCAGGGACGGATATTCTTGGTCTCAAGCACACTACACAGTTCTACAGAACTCTACCTTGGTGACCCCGTATGTCGATGAACACAAGAACAGTCTGCGCTCCAAACACCCGGAGCAGTGCGACGACTGGATTACATGTGAACACATCAGGACTTTCAGCAGTTGGTTGGAAACACGTCTCAGAGGTGACAACACTGTTTGTGATGAGTTGTACTTGTTGTCCAGGGGACCATCTTTGACTGTATTGACTTACAAAGGATACGAGATAAATGGGAATACATTTTACACGATCGCCCAAGATCAAAAGAGCACCAACCAAAACAGCGGTGTCCGCTTTGATGCAGCAACCGAGAGCGGAAAGGACACATATTATGGTTACATAGTGGACATATGGGAACTTGACTACGGACCTGATTTTAAGGTCCCTTTGTTTAAGTGCAAATGGGTCAATCTGTTAGGCGGCGGGGTACAGGTAGACCCACAGTACGGAATGACAACAGTGGATCTGAAAAATCTTGGGTACACTGACGAACCGTTCGTCCTAGCCAATGATGTGGCACATGTTATCTATGTGAAGGACATGTCTACCAAACCGAGAAAAAGAAAAGATAAGGAAGCGAATACATCATACGATGAGCCAAAGCGCCACATAGTTCTTTCAGGAAAAAGGGACATCCTGGGAGTGGACGGCAAGACAGACATGTCTGAAGATTATGAAAAGTTTCATGAAATTCCTCCCTTCAATGTCAAGGCTGACCCAAGCATCCTGATAAACAATGAAGATTATCCATGGTTACGGCGCAATAAGCAAATGACACAAGCGAAGAAAAAGTGAAGACTTTCTCCCGCAACTATTATGATGATACCATGCCAAATTTGTAACAGACGAACATGCTACCATTGTCCGTTTTGTACATGCACATGCTATGTGGGTGAAATTATGATACCATCCCAACTTTCAACTTTTTCAGAGTTCATTTGAAATGCTTTCATGTCTTATGGTTCGAAACTTTGATACTTCGAAAGTGATTGTCCATTTTGTACACGAAGTGCATCAAGTTTTTGTCGTAACCCTCTCTACTTTTTGGAACATGCTATGTGGGTGAAATGATGATACCATGCCAACTTTCAACCTTTTCAGAGTTCATTTTGAAATGCTTTCCAATTTCAAAGTCATTTAGCTCAAAGAATGAATTAATAGCAAACAGAATGAACTACAAAACTTTTATGAAAATAAAAACAATCAATTAAAATATTATGGTATGATCAACTAAAATAAAACTATAATATTCTTCAATAGCAAAAAGAATATAATTTTTGTGACCTAAAGTCAAACTATAAGTATTTAATTGTAAGTATAAATAAAAAATAAATAGCAAAGAAGAAAAAAAATTCTATTTTTATAGTAAAGTTATTCATAAACTAGTGATTCACACAAATTTTTAAAAATTCAAATTTAAACTATTCAAAATTTAAAACTAATGGCACTAACAGAAAGTTTATAATTTTTGTGACCTAAAATCAAAAAGAAATCACTAAAGAACTATAAATATTTAGTTGTAAGTATAAATAAAAAATAAATAGAAAAAAATTCTATTTTTATAGTCAAGTTATTCATAAACTAGTGATTCACACAAATTTTTAAAAATTCAAATTTAAACTATTCAAAATTTAAAACTAATGGCACTAACAGAAAGTTTATAATTTTTGTGACCTAAAAGCAAAAAGAAATCACTAAAAAACTGTAAGTATTTAGTTGTAAGTAGAAATAAAAAATAAACAGAAAAAAAATTCTATTTTTATAGTAAAGTTATTCATAAACTAGTGATTCACACAAATTTTTAAAAATTCAAATTTAAACTATTCAAAATTTAAAACTAATGGCACTAACAGAAAGTTTATAATTTTTGTGACCTAAAATCAAAAAGAAATCACTAAAAAACTATAAGTATTTAGTTGTAAGTAATAAAATAAAAAAATAAAATAGAAAAAAAAATGCCTCCTACTGGGCCTCCACGGCCTGAATACGACTAGAAACCCTACATGGGCCAGGATTCAGGCCCGCAGAAGGCCCAATAGGCCCACAGGCAATAGCAAGTTTAGGCCCGAAAGCCTGCATTAGAGAGGAGCTCGAATGGGGTGGCACACCAGCGCTTATAAACCAGTGCCGGCGCCCTTCAACTAGCGATGTGGGACTAAACTTTTGGGCGCGGGGCAGCACAAGGCCATTGGTCCCGGTTGGTGGCACCAACCGGGACTAAAGGGGGCATTGGTCACGGTTCGTGGCACCAACCGTGACCATTGCCCCCCTTTAGTCCCGGTTGGTGCCACCAACCGGGACCAATGGCCTTCGCTTCCCGCCCTTTCGGCTGCTGAAAATTGGCCTTTGGTCCCGGTTCGTCGCACCAACCGGGACTAAAGGGAGCATTAGTCCCGGGTCGTAGCACGAACCGGGACCATTGCTCTGGCTATATAAGCCAACACTTGTGAAATTTTGGCCAACCGCCTCCCATTCGCCCCGATGCCCCCAGGCCGTTCGTCGTCGTCGCCGCCCCGAGCCCGTCGTCGCCCCGCGCCGTCGCCCCGCCCCGGCCCGCCGTCGCCCCGCCCCGCCCCGCCCCGAGCCCATACGTCATCGCCCGCGCCGTCGCCCCGAGCCCGTCGTCGCCCCGCGCCCGCCGCCGTCGCCCCGCCCCGTCGCCGCCCCGAGCCCGCCGCCGTCGCCCCGCCCCGTCGCCGCCCCGACCCCATCGCTGCCCGAGCCCGTCGCCGCCCCGCCCCGTCGTCGCCCCGCGCCGGCGCCGGCCCTTTAGGTTGATGATGTTGATGATATGATGATGTTTTTTTTTCTGTTGATGATATGATGATGTTTTTTTTCTGTTGATGATATGATGATGTTTTTTTTCATATATGCATTTTTTTCATATATGTATTAATTTTTAAGTTGTTAGTAGATATCGATTTTAGGTTAGTGCATTTTATCACTGATTTTAGGTTAGTTGAGCCTCTTTAGTGCATTTTATGTTTGTTGCATTTTAGGTTAGTGCATTTTATGTTAGTGAGAGGAAAAAGTAAAATAAGGAAAAGGAAAATAAGTAGAGAAAGAAGGAGAAGAAGAAGGAGAAGACGAGGAGAGGAAGAAAAGGAAGAGGAGAAGAAGAAAAAATAGAAAAAAAATCTATTTTTTCTTCTTCCCCTCTATTCCTTTCTTCTTCTCCTCTTTTTTTCTTCTTTTTTTTCTTCGATCTTCTCCCCCTCCCGATAGGAAAGTTTTATATAGAAAGTTACAATTTTAGAAAAGTTCTATATATCCAAAAATTACAATTTTAGAAAAAGAAGGATAGGAAAGAAGAAAATAAGAAGAGGAAAGAAAGAAGAAGAGGAGAGGAAAAGAAGAGGAGAAATAAATAAGAAGAAGAAAAAAGAAGAAAAAGAAGAGGAGAAGGAAGAAAGGAATAGTGGAGAAGAAGAGAAAATAGAATATTTTTCTCTTCTTCTCCACTATTCCTTTCTTACTTCTCCTCTTCTTTTATTCTATTTTCTCTTCTTCTCCACTATTCCTTTCTTCCTTCTCCTCTTCTTTTTCTTCTTTTTTCTTCTTCTTATTTATTTCTCCTCTTCGAGGGGTCGAGGGTCGGGAACTAGGGTAGAGGGTCGAGGGTCGTTAAGAGGTTTCCTAGTGTCAAAGTATTGAAGAAATCCATGCCTTCATCATTAGCCGGAAGTAACCAGGGCATGTTGGTACGAAGTTCTGCAAAGTTGTTCTGGAATGGAGTCCCGGATAGAATAATCCGCCTTTTGGTACAAATTCAGCAAAGGCCTTCCAAATAGCGATATTCGGAAGGCTCTTGCTGAACTTTGTACCAAAAAGCGAATTATCCTATCTGGGACTCCGTTCCAGAACAACTTTGAAGAGCTTCGTACCATCATGCACATGTTACTTTCGCCTAATGATGAAGACATGGTTTTGTTGAATCCTTTGACACTAGGAAACCTCCCGACCCCTCGGCCGGCGATCCTCTCGAACATGAGAGGAAGAAGAGGGTCGTCTAGGGGTCGAGGGTTCCAGGGTCGTCGAGGGTTCGAGGGGTCGAGGATCGCCGAGGGGTAGAGAGAGGTTTCCTAGTGTCAAAGTATTGAAGAAATCCATGCCTTCATCATTAGCCGGAAGTAACCAGGGCATGTTGGTACGAAGTTCTGCAAAGTTGTTCTGGAATGGAGTCCCGGATAGAATAATCCGCCTTTTGGTACGAATTCAGCAAAGGCCTTCCAAATAGCGATATTCGGAAGGCTCTTGCTGAACTTTGTACCAAAAAGCGAATTATCCTATCTGGGACTCCGTTCCAGAACAACTTTGAAGAGCTTCGTACCATCATGCACATGTTACTTTCGCTTAATGATGAAGACATGGTTTTGTTGAATCCTTTGACACTAGGCAACCTCCCGACCCCTCGGCGATCCTCTCGAACATGAGAGGAAGAAGAGGGTCGTCTAGGGGTCGAGGGTTCCAGGGTCGTCGAGGGTTCCAGGGGTCGAGGATCGCCGAGGGGTCGAGAGAGGTTTCCTAGTGTCAAAGTATTGAAGAAATCCATGCCTTCATCATTAGCCGGAAGTAACCAGGGCATGTTGGTACGAAGTTCTGCAAAGTTGTTCTGGAATGGAGTCCCGGATAGAATAATCCACCTTTTGGTACGAATTCAGCAAAGGCCTTCCAAATAGCGATATTCGGAAGGCTCTTGCTGAACTTTGTACCAAAAAGCGAATTATCCTATCTGGGACTCCGTTCCAGAATAACTTTGAAGAGCTTCGTACCATCATGCACATGTTACTTTCGCCTAATGATGAAGACATGGTTTTGTTGAATCCTTTGACACTAGGCAACCTCCCGACCCCTCGGCGATCCTCTCGAACATGAGAGGAAGAAGAGGGTCGTCTAGGGGTCGAGGGTTCCAGGGTTCTTCTCCTCTATTCTTTCTTCTCCTCTTTTTTTCTTCTTCTTCCTCTTTTTTTATCGGGAACGAGGGTCGTCGAGGGACATAGATGTAGTGTCATCGTTGTCGATATATACCCCCTCCCGATAGCTTACTATGATTAGGTAGCTAGTTCTACGTTTGGCACTAATATATCCATCTGTCATGTTTGAATAATAATTGCCATGTTGTAAATATTTGTAGAAACTATGGACACCGCCCTAGACGAAGCAACAAAAGAAGCGTTGTTGAGGGACATAATCGCAGAAGGAAGTGATGCCATCTCGTTGTTTCTCAACGAAACCGATGGTCTGGAAGGAGAGGGTGAACAAGCTGGCTACGGTGACCTAATGCCGGTGCAAGAAGAAGAACATGAGGACGGCTCCGGTGACCCAATGCCGGTGCAAGAAGGAGACCGTGATGACGGCTCCGGTGACCGAACCGAGTCCGGCCAGGTATATATATTAGTTAAGCCTATGCTGACTAGCTGATTGATGCATTCATTGTTTTGGTATGTACACATATTAATTAAGTCTTTGTTCTTTTTTCTAGCCCTCCGGATCGAGCACAACTTCGGTAAAGAGACGAGGCCCGAAGAAAAAGTTGAGCTCGGATGAAAAGTTTGAGATCATAGCAATCGCGCCCGACGGCCAACCTATTGAACCCCTCCGGACAAAGAGCGCATTTGTTGCTCAGTGCGGGGTTCTGGTTAGGGACAAGATCCCGATAAGCATCCAGCAATGGTTTAAGCCGGCTACAGAAGACCCTGAGGTCTCTTATGTCAATGATATGCAGAAAAATGATCTTTGGACTGAGCTGAAGTCAAATTTCACCCTACCGCCTGAGGATAATCCAGAGAACCCAGTTAAAGAGAAATTAATCAAGTCTTTTGCTCTGAAGAGGATGGCAGAACTATTCAGGAGGTGGAAGAAAGAGCTGAATAAGTTTGTCGAAAATAATGAGACACCAGAATTCAAGGGCAGATATGAGAAGATCAGAGATCACTGGCCCGCATTTGTGGCCCACAAGACATCGGAAAAGAGTCAGAAGATGTCGGCGACAAACAAGCAAAATGCTGCGAAGAAGAAGCTTCACCATCGCACGGGGTCAGGTGGCTACCTCGTAGCCCGGCCTAAGTGGTCCAAGACTGAGAATGATCTGGTTCATAAAGGGATCGAACCAGAGACAATTAACTGGCCAGACCGTTGCCGGACTTGGTTCTTCGGGGCTGGCGGAACCCTGGACCCTGTAACAGGGAAGTGCATTTGGACGAACGATCAAATGGACATACCAGTCAGTAAGCTTAAGCAGTATATCGAAGCAGCGCAGGAAGGGACGTTCTTTCCAGACAGAGAGAACGACGAGCTCACAATGGCCCTCGGGAATCCTGAGCACCCTGGACGGACACGAGGCACGCCAGGCTCCATTCCGTGGAAGGTTGGGTTTCCGGACGCAGGCGGTTACAAATCCCATGAGAGGAGGAAAAAAGTGCAGCAGACCCAAATGCAGGCGCTGCAAGCAAGGGTAGACGCGATAGAGGAACGAGAAGCAAATCACAGCAAACGTACTGCCGAAGCCTCCCCCGAAGCTACCCCGCCATCTCAGCGTAGAAGCAGCGTGGCTTCCACCGAGCTGCTTCAGCCGGAGCATGCCTTGACGGCTCCTGCCAGCTATCCCGTGGATGCTATAACGGAGTCTCAAAATTGCCACCTTATGACGCAATGGATGAATTTGAAGGTCAAGGCGGCTATTGGCTCTGTTTTTCCTACTGAACCCGGCACAACTTTTCACTGCCGGCCGATTCCAGAAGGATATGATAGGGTGATGGTGGATGAGATAACAGAGGGATTTGAGGACCTCCATCTTGACCACCCTACCGGTGAAGGGGAGACTCGGTTGGGGTCTGCTCTGAAGACTCCATGCCTATGGCGGAAGGAGCTCATCAACCTTCCGAACTGGACGCCACCGCCTCCTCCTCCTCCTCCGGCGAGTCAGGGCACTCCGCCTCCACCGCCTCCTCCTCTGGCGAGTGAGGATCAGGGCCCTCGGCCGGCTCCTTCTCCGGTGCATGGCGGCACTCCGCCTCCTTCTCCGCCTGCGCCGACGCGCCCGAGCAGCCAGCCTCCTCCTTCTCCGCCTCGTCAGCAAGGGCGGAAGAGACCTGCCGCCGCTCCAGCTGCTCCGGCGCGTCATAGTCCTTCTCCTCCGCCTCTTAAGAAAGTAAAGAAGACAACCGCTATGTCTGCTCGGTCGGTGTCTAGCAGTACAACCAGAGGCGGGAGGACATACAGATTCGGTCCTTCTCTGAAGACTCCAGAGAAGTTACCATATGAGAGGACCCTGGAGGAGAACGCCGAGATTGCGCGAGAAGAAGTGAGGAACTTCTTTGAAGGGGTGAAAGCAAAGAAACATCCACCTCCGGAGGAGAAGGTAGATCAGATGAAAGTGAAGCGCACTCTGGCTGCCCTGACAAAACCACCGAAGTCTGATCCGCCAAATTATTGGAAAGAAATTTGCCGAAGCGGAGCGGTCGGGAAGTACTGTCAGTGATCAAAGGCTGAAAGAACGACGAGCTGGGAAACAAATTGCCCAGCTCGGCGAACAAGCGAAGCAATCGTGCCCCCCGCTCAAGGTGCCTAGCCACAACGTCGCTAATGATCTGAGGATGGTGCCCGGTTATAGCAATCTTGCAGATTACCTGCCCGACGAAGTACATTATGAACCCATGGACGTGCAGATACAAAGATACGAGTACGGGAAGCCTCTCGTCAAAGATGAAAGATCTCTATCAACGATGATGCGAAGATTGCATGATTGGTACTTGAAAACTGCAGAGACTCTGGGGGGAGGAGTACTTTGTATGTGAAAGTTAAAAAGGAGCATGACCTCGTTGGAATTGATCTGTTGCCTGTTCCATTTGAGGAGTTCTATCAGTTTTTCAATCAATTGGCCCTCGATAAAACAACGGTCGCCTGCTACTGTCTGTAAGTAGTACTACTTTTGTCATTAAGTTTCTCTATATAGCTTAGCTCTTTCATTGCATGTATTTATAATCATCCTCACTATATTATGCAGATTGAAGATCGCCGAATTGAAGAAAAGACAAGTCGGTGATATTGGGTTCATTAACACATATCTCATAGATGCAACTGAGGTTAAACTTCATGCCGCAGCTACCGAGGCCAACTTGCTACGATCGTTCGTAATAAATCAAAACAAAGATATAATACTCTTTCCTTACAACTTCAGGTGAGTGTTACTGTCTTGTGCGTATTCAGTTTCCCTTATATATTAGTCAAGGTTATAGTAATGTAATTGATGAGTTATGCATGTGTGTGCAGTTTTCACTATATTCTCCTAGAGATTAAGCTTGAGCAGGGAGTAGTAACAGTCTTAGACTCTAAATGAAAAGATCCCCAGGACTATGCAGACATGACTCAAATACTCCAGAAGTAAGTTAAATCGATCATTATCCACCATATCAGCAACTTTGTTCATTTCCTGATATCAAGTAATTGTTTTTCTTTGTCCGGCAGGGTTTGGAGAAAATTCACCAAAACAGTTCCGGGACTGCCGAAGGAGCTGGAATTTAGACACCCGAAAGTAAGTACTATAGTAGCATGTTCCACGCATCTCCTAGTGATTCAAGCGCTAGTTTCATCAATACCATTTAACATTCTTGCTTATCAGTTTGATTGACCTCTATTTCTTGTAAAGTGGTTGTGGCAGGAACAAGCGAATGATTTCTGTGGATACTACATCTGCGAGTCCATCCGCCACACGACCTGTGAGCGGGGCGGGTACTCTAACGAACAATATGAAGTATGTAAATAACAACATTCACAATTTTATTTTATTACCATCATTTGTGTTGAGTTTCATTCATTCATATATATATATGCATTGACCCCCTTCTTCAAATTAGATGTTTCGGAAGCGGGATGAACTCCTAGCACCAGCTCGCATGCGAGCAATTCAAGAGGAATTGGCGGCATTCTGTCTTGACCACGTGATCCCTGAAGACGGAGAATTCTATGTGGACCCTGAGTCCGTATGATTATATTTGTAAGAGATAATTATTGTATATATGTAGCCGGTAGTGTCAGATAGATATACGAGAACTTGTTGTTCGACCAATCTCTCGGAGAAGGAGAGGTGGTCGATATCACTTCTCTCTGTATGCATATATGTTCATGACGATCTTCTGTTTCCTTCGTTTGCTTACTAGCTAGCCAGCGTGTCTAGTCCTCTCTATATGTATGTATAGTACGTAGCATCGACCAAGCACGGACATAAGAGAGGACAGTTCTCTCTATTAATTATAGCTAGCTAACACAATATATGAAACACCTAAATTAACCCCCCAAAACCCCCAACCCCCCCCCCCTTAAAAAAACAAAAACCCCAGCCACAGAAATGCTGACGCGTGGATGCCTATTGGTCCCGGTTGGTGCCACCAACCGGGACCAAAGGGTCTCCTGACTGGGCTCTGCGCACTGCCCACGTGGAGGGCCTTTAGTCCCGATTCTGGATTGAACCGGGACTAAAGGGGGGAGGTATTAGTACCGACACTTTAGTCCCAGTTCCGGAACCGGGACTAAAGGCCCTTACGAACCGGGACTATAGGCCCTTTTTCTACCAGTGAGTGGATATTGAATACGAACGCTGCACCCTTCGCCTCCTTCTCTTGCGCCTATAAAAGGGAGGTCGCTCCTCTCAGATAGACGCACCAGAACTTCTCCTTCCTCTCGCCACCGGTTTCAATCTCTGAGCTGCTGCTGTCTTCCTCATCCCGGCTTGCGGCGTGCACCGCAGGTCGGGATAGTACGCCTCCGGAACCGCACCTCTTTGAGTCCTGTACGGGAGAAGGGTGATAAGGTTTTTGGGGAGCGTTCTGCGCGACTACTGACTGACTCCTTCGTCACGGACGCCCCGGACTCCAACGACTTCTTCCCCGACGTCGACAACCTCCTCGACGACATGGCTGGCGAGGACACCGACCCCAAGTCCAGTGCTACTGCTGTTGTTGTCCCGTATGTGTTCTTCTTTCTGTTAGATATCCTGCCACGGTTTCTTGTACTAGTACTTGCCCTAAATATGTTAGGTTCTACCTCATATATGCAACTAGTTCTACTGTCTGCTATAGATATGATAAGCTACGGTTCATATATGCAGAAGCTATTTTCCTTCTTTCTGTCAGAACGCATGACTTATTTTATCTCTACTATATTAGTCATGCTTTATCTAGTATTTCTGTTAATAAAATCATCGGATAAATTGCTCATATTTCCAACAATGGATGTGTCATGCGGCGTTCCTGTTACCAAGTGTGTATGTGTTTTGAAGAATTATGTAGTGTATGTTGTTGTGCCTGGTTTGGTTCTGAAGAAAAGGGTATGTACCAAGATTGGAATGTTCTAACCCTTTCTATCATGCATCCTCTTGTCCCCTCGAACTAATTATGTCTTTTGCGGAAGAAAAACACACAAATCTTTCCATGCGAAAGAAGCAGCAGCAGCAGCGGTGTGTGCTATATGAATACTATTGCCTATCTGATGATTTAACTAGAGTGGGGTGCTTAACTAAAAGAAGGGAAGATTTGCGAGAAAAGAAAGGTACATATGGATGATATTTGTCCATCCATCCATCAATTGTTCCCTGTTGTTGTCAGAGAGTGCTTGATTAAACAATCTGGGCGAGGCGAATCAATCATGTGAGCTGTGGAATTAACAATTGGAGCAGCTGTTGCTGCTTGGTTTGTGTTTCATACTTTCATGCCAGTCTGGTGGCTTCAGCTTTGGCTCTGAAGACCTGAGTCATGCCTGATGGGAGTGCAGGTGTTTTTGCCAGCTTCAATTTGCAAGGAATTCGTGCAGACCCAACCTGCTACACAGCAGAAAATTGAAATTCAACGCTAGGAACAGCAAATGGAATAATTTTGTTCCAGAAAGAATGGTTACAGGAAATATAGGAGCAAAAGAAAAAATTGGGGCGAGAGAGGCTCGAACTCTCGACCTCAGGATCACTCGCTTTAGCTATGAGACCTACGCGCTAGCCAACTGCGCCACCGCCCCACTGTGATATTTTCTTAAATCAAAGTTTATTGTACTTGAATATCTCTTATATGTGTTGTAATTGACGTAATTTTATACTATGTTTGTGAAAAAAATAGAAGAATCCGAGTTGGTTAACCAGATGGTAGAAATAGGTAAAGGCGTGTTACAGAAACATGACGACATATATATGTTGATACAAACTTCGACGGCAGCAAGTAGGTTGGTTGGTTATCACTTATCACTACTCAAATTGGTTCTAGACTCAAGTAGCCAGGCATAAATATATTAGTATTCAAACCGCCCCCCCCCCCCCCCCCCCCCCCAGTTTTACATATGCATCTTCCTGCAGAGATTCCAGATGCATGGTCTGTGTAGACAACAAAATTAGTGATTTCCTCCTTGCATCTGTCTGGTACCTTTGGTCACTTCTGGACACAATGAAAAGAGGCTCAGTTCAAGATGCCAAAAAGAAAAAGAAAATCCGACGGTTCTCAACTATCAAGAAGTAAACAAGACGATACATGGAGCCTCGGTACTTCTATAATGGATCAAAGCAGTTGTACTCTAGATCCATCACTCCATCAAAGTGTACTTTGGGGGCACAAATAGTACTAGTAGGACCACCGTGTTTAGTTCAGGTTCATATTCCAGCAAACTAAACCATATACCAGGAAGGGAAAAAGATAGTGGTAGCTGGCTGCAATAGTAAAATATTTATGGATAACTTAAACCATATGTATGCATCTCACCTCGCTGCATCAAGATAAGCATTAAGCATCCTCAAAAAAAAAAAGGATAAGCATTAAGCAACAGAAATGGCCTCCTAAGCTTATGGACCACTACCTTGGAGGAGAGAAGAAAGATCATGGAAGAACAAAAATGTTGCCAAGGTGGTTTGGGCTTCAGAAACCAAGCTTGGTTAGAACGCCAAGCGTGGTGTCTCCTACCTTGCCCCGACAGTCTCCGTGCCCGACTACTGAAAGCAAAATATTATCTAAATGGGAGGTTGGAAGATACTGTTTGTACGGGTAACCCGTCTCCTACTTGGCAGGCAATATGTCATGGCCTTGAATTGCTAAAGAAAGGGATAGTGTGGATGATCACAAATGGCCAAAATGTTAGAATTTGGCGTGATAGATGGATTGTAAGAGATCTTACTGGTGGACTCATATCGCCCAAAGGACATTGTAGATTTAAATGGCCTCCTGAGCTTATGGACCACAATGGAAATTGGGATAACTCTAAACTGCAGCAATTCTTTCTCCCAATCGACATTTGTGACATCCAAAAAATTGGCCCCTCTCATCGTCTTGGCGATGACTTGATAGCATGGGCCCAAGAAATCTGGTGTATACGGTGTGAGAAGTGTGTACCGTTTTGCTACGGATGATCTTCATAATGGGCGCGTGACCTCCTCAGGCCACCACCCAAACGGCCGACGTGACGGTTGGAAGGCCCTATGGTCATGCAGTGCATCACCAAAGGTATTGAGCTTCGGTTGGTGCCTAGCAAATAATTCCCTTGGTACGTGGTGCAACAAAAACAAACGAATTTTGGAACCCAAGACATTATGCCCTATATGTAGCACATGTGAGGAAGATTTTTTTCCCGTGCATAAATGCAAGAACACTATGACGGAGAATGTCTTCTAAATGGACTTTACATGATGTTATATCTATCAAGCCCACTGGTCCAGATTGGTTTATTCAACTGCTTTGTGAGTTAGATGAACCAGCAAGGGTTCAACTTCTTATGCTCTTCTGGAGAATCTATCATGTTCGAAATGATATAGGTGGCCTTTGGTTCTCAGGCTATCCCTGGATGGGATAGGGATAACCTGATTTTTTGAGGATGCCACACGTTTGGAAGAGAGGATGAGATGGCTGAGGATAACCAGGGATAACGAATATTCGCTCCAAAACTTGGCTATCGAGAGCTGCAAAAAATTGGCGGACAAGGGCAGCCACCCGCGCTCGCTCTGCTTCAGCTTACCTATCTTGGTGATTAGCACCGAGACAAGAGACAAACAGATGAATAGGCAACACGGTCACACCAGATCTGATTAGTGAGTTTGGCGATTTCGATGAATTGTTTGGACAGTGGAAGCTAGCCTCCGTGCTAATGCCCGGCGAGTAGAAAGGATAGTCATGACCGAATTGTTTCGATTTTGTATCATAGAAGGTAAACGGAAAAAATCTGCATATACTACTTGGGTATTTTCTCTTTCTTTGAGGGGAATATATTGGGGGTATTCTGACCTGAGAGGTAATCATAACAATTCATCCACCTATCATCCTTTCAAGCAAACATAAAATTGGCTATCCCGACCACTATCTAACCTTCCAACCAAACATGCAAAGATGGCTATCCATAACTAGGTGGACAGGGGCACCCTTAGCCAATCCAACCTTGCCATTGAACCAAACGCCACCATAGTGCACTCAAAGACCGGCCCCCTGTGGATGTCCCTGTCAGGTTTCTATAGAGCTATCTATCCTCCTTACAGTCTGTTGCGACTTGCCCAAATGATGATCATACTAAGGGAAAATCCCCGGTTCAGTTCTGCTACCCACTGGTAATACGCACATGTGACAATAAATTTACTACTCCTGTCCCTTGGTCATCTCCTTCTGCTAGACGTGTTAAACTAAATACAGATGGCTCCATATTGGATGGGGTTGATGGTATAGGTATGATACTCCGTGACCACTCCGACGGTATTGTTTTCAGCTCCTGTAGGCACCTTTTTTCATGCAATGATGTGTTGGAGACTGAGATTTTAGCTATCCGGGAGGGACTCATGCTAGCCCTACAATGGGGCAATCTACTAATTGACATTGAAAGTGACAATTTGGAGGTTGTGAACATGTTGAAGAGTGGAGACACAAACAGATCAAGATAGACATTTCTTGTTAGAGAGATAAAGGAAGCATGTCCGAATCGTAGTTCTTGTATTACCCACATCCGTCGTGGCTGTAATTCCACTAGCTAGTCATGTTTCGGCAAACTTTGGGAGGACTCAAGGTCGAACTGTTGTATGGCTTGGGTCGGGATCAGATGTCGTATTAGACGATGTTAAGCGTGATTATACATTGATTGAGTAATACATGAATTATTTCCGCAAAAAAACACAAATGTTACCAACACTGAATGTTGTTTATGTTATATCCATAGCAAGGCTGATTTTGTGTATGAGACACACGAGGCATCACCTAACGAAAACATGCTACAAAAGAAATGAGGAGCCAGAATCAAGTCGATCACAATATACAAAACTCTTTTTTTAGGCAGTACAAAACTCTTTTTTGACGAGGCTATCCAGCAAGAACAAACAAAAGGTTTTCTTTTTAGGCTTCAAACAAAAGGTTGACTCGGGCTTGGTGAGATGCGACACACCTGTGCAGCTGGGCTTGTGAATAAAAGGCCCAACATCCGTTCGTCACTGGAAAAAAACTACTATAATGCCACGAGTAGGGATGAAAATGGAGCGGAAATTTTTTGTTTTTCTAGGGAAAAATTAATAACAGAGAGGAAAAACAGAAACAAAACTGAAATAAAACTGGAATTTTGTATGCGGAAACATAAATGGAAATGGAACAACGTTTTACTGTGGAACATGCGAGGAAATGGAACTTTTCATATCTATTAATACGACACTTTCTGTGTTGAGTATGAACATATGGCTATTTTGTAGCCTGACAAACACATAATTAGGCCCTCCACATATCATGCAGAATTGCCCATATGGCCTAACTTCTTCACTACTATCAATGCATCATGGACACTTCTCTTTCTGAGTTGAAGTGTCTACTATATTACTAGTATATACTACTATTGAAGTCGTCAGCTATATAAACAGTGGTGTGTGATCTATCTTCTATTATAGAACAATATGTTAGTAGTATGACCGTATGAGCACTATTGTGATTTGCGCTCTAGTGTTTGGTTGTTTGATGGCTTTCAAGTTTTTGTGTTGCCAATTAAATATTTATGCACAAATGAATATCATATTATATACCCAACATGTATCTTAATATTTTGATACCTTTCAAGTTTTTGTGTTGCGGAAGTTCAATTGTACTTTGTTGGTTCCATTGTGTTTTTTCTACGGTTCAAGGGGTCTTTGGTTCCGGCGAATACTCGATTTCGTCTCCGTGTCCTTGTCGTATTCACTGCGGTTTCATTTCCGGTAGTATTCGTTTGCAGGGTTTCTATATTCATTTCCAATTTTCGAAGCAAATATGAAAACACACGTGGCAACACCAAGTTCCATCCGTTTCCACTTTGTTTTCATCCCTAGCCACGAGTCAGTTTCCACTTTCCATCCAAACTAGGGTAGTATAAAATTCCCTGAAAACTAGATTAATATAAACTCATAGATATGAATAAAGGAAAAGAGAAGTGAGTGATGCCCATTATTCAATAGTTGTTACTAGATCTTAGCGGGGTTTAAGCATTTCTTAATGATAATGTAGTTTTTAGTAGCGTTTGCTTCCTTTAATGTCAATTTGAACCATTGGACGCCATGCTGGCGGATCATGGCCTCTCTTCTGCTTTTGCTAAATCTCTATGTGTTGGTTCGAAATATGGGTGGCCGGATTGTGTGTTTCCCCTTTATATTCTCAAACGACCACCTTGTATTGCTCGACTTCGATATTTAGGAGGTCCAAGCGGAATGGTTTGGGGACAATACATGTTCTATTTACCAGACTCGTGGTGTTGGTTTATTCTCTCTTGATTTTCTTGTGCACTACCAGGAGACCCGTCTTTTGTTGTTGGTCTCGTCCCGGTCAAGCTGCCATTTCTTCCTTTAACCCCCTTTCCGGAGGTCCTCCGGCAGAGAATGTATTGATGTGAGCTTGATATCTAATGTTGCGAACCCTTCTTTGGGTTCACCCCTAGTCCATGGTCATCATTTATTCATGTGCTTCAGCATCTTCGATGGCACTAGGGGACTCTTCCTCCTCCATTTCAATCGGAGGTGTCGGTTAGCTGTTTTCAACATTGATGCTAGGTTCGAGACAGGTTGTGCCCAGTGGGGATTTCCCCAGTCATCATGTTGGACATATTTGTTTTTGTTTCTTCTCCACTTGCCCATGTACATGTTTCATTGGTCCTTTCTTGATTTATATATATAATTTATTGCAGGCTCATCTCCATAAATCTTGGAATACAATGCAGACTTTTTTCCATGAAAAATACGTACTTAAAGGATACTTGTCTTGTAAAAATAGTGGATGAACAGCACATGATGTATATATACTGTATGTCTTGGAAGAATGCTGAACATTATTTATTAATATATATAAATTAGATGAAACAAAATAAACACAATGGTTTTGTGGTGTAGTTGGTTATCACGTCAGTCTAACACACTGAAGGTCTCCGGTTCGAAGCCATTTATATTTTTGTTTTTTTTTTCGCATTTTGCATAGTGTAAAAAAAATAAAAGAAAAAAAAGACTGGTGGCCCATACAGGTCTCGAACATGTGACCTTCGCGTTATTAGCACGACGCTATAACCAGCTGAGCTAATAGGCCCCTCGGTCGGCAATAGTTTTTGAGACTATATATTCGAACTGAATAAGACTCGTACCACTCCTCTTGTGGTGAGATGGAAAGAGTAAGATCACTGTGGCCTTTTTTGGATGTTAAGCTGATCTTATGAATCACAATAAAAAAAACCCATCTCTGCTCGTTAGAGGGATCTGCAAAATGGAGCAACAGATCTTGGTCCTTGGCTATGTAGATTCCCATTTAACTGTCCACGTTTGTAAGTATTTGTAGCTGTTGGAGCCTTTCTGTCATTGTTTCTGTGATGAGATGGGTACCTAAATCATCTTGCAACAGCTACATAGTGATAAAACCATATGTGCAAGCGAGCAAGTAGTGGCAGCTGTGCCAAATTTGCAAATTCGACTATGCTATCTGTGCCCTATTTTGCAATAGCCACATAGTGATAAAGCCATATGTGCATAGTTTCCATTACTGCGGGCAAGTAATACCCACTATAATTGGTTGAAGAGAAAATAATCACTCTTGACTTCTGCATCACAGGATGCTCATAACCAAATTAAATATATCTTTTTGGGAGTGAGGGCACTATCTCCTGGAAGAAGAACTATGGTTTTCGTGGTATCCCTCCCTTCTCTATCCTGGATAGGAAAATAACGGCTGGCATGGAGCCTCCAAGACGCATATGAAATACTAGCCACCTCACTTCCATCATCATCATGTTAATCTTTGGTTTGGGACGTATGCACAGGGATAAAAGATGTATATCCATCTTATAATGCAAAGAAAAAAAGTTAAGAAGAGGATGAATCAGAAGAAAATTCATTTGAAGGAGTGGGGACTAAAGGTCCCCCCCTTTTAGTCCCGGTTCAACATGAACCAGGACCAAAGGCCCACCACGTGGCACGAGGCGCACCGTGGTCTGGGGGACCTTTAGTCCCGGTTGGTAAGGAAATTTTTATTTTTATTTTTTAAATAAAGCAAAAACAGCCCGCCTACTAGGCCGGCACGGCCTGCATACGACTAGAAACCCAATCTCTAGTTGGGCCAGGATGCAGGCCTGAACGGCCCAGTAGGCCCCATAGGGCAGATGACTTGCAATAGACCCACAAAGGCCTGCTTAGAGAGGAGCTCGACACGGTAGCCGCGGCGGGGCTTATAAATCGGTGCGAGCTCCTCTCAACTAGCGAGGTGGGACTAAACATTGTGCACTGCGGGTGGCAGCACACCACCTTTAGTACCGGTTGGTGGCTCCAACTGGTACTAAAGAGGGGTCTTTAGTACCGGTTGGAGCCACCAACCCGTACTAAAGGCCACCACCTCTTTAGTATTGGTTCATGACACGAACTGGTACTAAAGGTTCGCCACGAACCGGTACTAATGAGTGCGCCCGCCTAGCCATTGGAACCTGCACTAATGGTCACATTAGGACCATTAGTGCCGGTTCAATTCCAAACCAGGACTAATAAGTTTCACATTAGACCCTTTTTCTACTAGTGAGTAGGGAAACCATCTTTGCTTGCAGGAGCCATCTACAAAATACAGCAATAAACTTCGCCCTTGTCTAGTTTCCCATTTCATTGTCCATATTTGCTTGTAGGAAAGAGGGTGCTGAGGAGCAGTCTCCGATGTCTCCCTGGATGTTGCGATTTGTGAAGGAACCATCGTTTCCACATGGGTGTTTGGGGGGGGGGGGGGGGGGGGGGGGGGGGGGTTGTGGACGTAGTTGCACAGATTCTGCCACCGTAGATCGCGGATGGCTGCACATCTACACACACTTTATCCTAATCAATTAGACAGCGATCACCTGTGCAAGTATCTTTGTTGGTCCAAAAAAAGGCACGACGTCGATGGTTGATCAGCTCAATAACACCACAGGGAAGGTGGTAGGAACACATAAAGTAGGTTGGAAGATTATTTACCACCAGGTTACAGGGAACTAGCCTCCTACCGGAGGAGAGGAGAAGAGCCCGCAAGCTGGAGAGGTAGCGGTCCAAGGAGTGGACGAGGGGGCGTAGGCTGAGATAGGGAGTTTCAAGGTGGAAAGCAGAGGACCCAGGTATGGTTGAGACAAGGAAGAGATGGGGCGTCCAAGAACCGCTGCCATGGCAGAAGCCACGGAAGAATTGGAGTGCATGGGAATGAACACGACTTGTGAAAAATGATGGATCTAAGGTGAGTAGCAGCGGTGAGGTCCATGGCAAATGCTAAGCGTGTTGTCCGCATATTGGAGCACCAGGCAAGGAATTGAGGGGTGTTGGAATCTTATTAGTCACCGTTTCCAACTTTATGTGATGTGATGTGTGCACAGATCATGATGCAACAGTTGTATAATAATAAAGCAACTATTATTATTATACAGGAGGAAAACAAATACACAAAATTCCTTTTCAATTTCATTTTTATTCCTCCGTCGAAAGATGGATACTCGTGACAAACCGGCTAGCATGCCACGTACAATTGAGAGTTGTGACAATTTTTCTCCCTTGCGTTGATGTTCGATAATATATTCATATGGATGTGTCATGGTGCGATCCTGTTACCATGTGTTTTATGAAAAGAAAGGGATTATTTGCGAGGAAAAGAAAGATGGTCATATTATGTTCGTTCATCCATCCATTGTTCCCCATTGTTGTCAGCGTCTTATGTTAGTTATTAAACAAGCAAGACGGGGAGATTCAATCATGTGAGCTGTGGAATTAACAAGTGGAGAAACTCTTGCTGCGCACACATTGCAGGTGTTTGTGTGCGTCTGTTCTCTGAGTATTTTACAGTTTTTTCTACTCGAAACAAAGAAATGGGGCGAGAGAGGCTCGAACTCTCGACCTCAGGATCACTCGCTTTAGCTATGAGACCTACGTGCTAGCCAACTGCGCCACCGCCCCGTTGTCTTCCCTTCAAAGCAAAAGCATCATTAATCGTTGCCTGAGCTAATGAGTTTTGTCTCATCTGTCCGAAGATAACTATTTATCATATCGAATTAATCCGACGGCCAGTAGCAATCGCATGCCAAGCAGCTCGAGGCCGGTAGCTTACATGAAAAACTTGTGATCCGCTTTGAATATTAATTAAGGAAAAGGATATTCTATGTTTTCTTAAAAAAACCTATGGCCATGTTTAATGTTTTTTCTTGGCCAATGTCATTCGGCTAGCCGTATTGCTTATAAAAAGTCATTACATCGTTTACAAGCAAATAAATAATCTCACTTGAGGGGTCATCGCCCTAGTTACATGAAATATTGTTGTGAACATGGATCGTAATTTCTGTTACTTGTAGTGTTCTTTTTACTGCATTTACAGTTGATGCCATGGGTATTTTTAAATTCCCAGCTTCTCTTTGTGGTAAGTTATCCCAAATCATCGGGAATTTTTGATGGGGTGATGAGGAGAATAGGAGAAGAACTCATTGGCTCGCCTGTGACAAGATGACGAGACCAAGAGGTGAAGGGGGTATGGGCTTTCGTGATCTTATACTATTCAATCAAGTGCTTTTGGCGAAGCAAGCTTGGCGATTATTGTTATTTTTGGACTCTTTTGTGTGTCAATGTGATGAAAGCTAAATATTATCCTCATGGGCATCTTATTGATACGGTCTTCCCTCAAATGACATCGCTTACTTGGCAAGGTATTACGCATGGGCTTGAGCTGCTGAAAAAGGGTATCATATGAAGAGTGGTCGATGGTGCTAGTATATATATTTGGAGGGATAATTGTCTTTCTAGGGAATCTGGCCTGAAATTTACTGATAAGAAAACCAAAACCAAGATCTAATGGTTGGTTGATTTATTCATGAGTGGCATAAGGAGATGGGATAAGAATCTATGATCACGCATCTACTTTACTCTGTGTGTTCTGAATTTGGGTGAGGGAGATCTCATCGTCTAGTACGCTAGCATCATGAGAAAAACGGCTTGTTTTCGGTGAAGAGTAGGTATAGGTTGCCCTCAATCTCAAGGACAAGGAGATTGATTTGGGGAATTCCAGGGTGGCCGTAAATGGAGAGAGGAGGCTCTGGAATATTATTTGGAAGGCTAACGTTCCTCGGGAAATTAGAATATTTGTTTTGGCAGGCTGCCCCTAAGGCTAATGTGTTCCGTATGGCGTTGAGGGAGGTGTGGAATTTACAGGGTGTTCCGTACGGCGTTGAGGGAGTTGTGAAATTTACCATCCGAAGAGATCATACTAGAGAAGTTAACATTTTCTTTTGGGATTATATTGGTGCGTGCTTTAGCATCAAGGACGCGGAACTTAGAGCGACCTTCTCCGGTCTTTATATCGGTATCACTCTTCACAAGCCCATAACTTTGGAAATTGACTGTTCTTTTTTGGCTTACTTTCTTGTACATGATAATATGGACTTGACAAACCTTATTGATCTAAAAAAAGAAGCGTTGAGTGTCTCCATTATGATGAATTTGAAAATCTCTGAGATTAACAAGAAGGCTAATATGGTGGCACATGAGATTGCGAAGTTTAGTGTTGTTAATAGATGGTGTTCTTATTAATAGTGTTTCGACCTTTGCGGCAAATGTAACAAATACGGATGTTGTATTATATGGGTGGGGTAATTTTTTAAAAGAAGTTTTGTCCAACAAAAGAATTACGTTTTAGCTAGCTCGTGAACAACTGGGTTGGCATCCAGTTTTCATAAGATATCTCTACAAACTCCATTGATAAAATTATGCAGTTGTGAATAATCGCTGTTAAAGACATATCTCCTCCCGTCTGCATGACCACAATGAACTACAAGCAATCTGATTGCATGACGATTGGGTTACACCCCTAGTAGCGTGCCAGTTCTATTCTACTTCCTCCGTTCTTGAAAAAATATACTTCCAACTTTATTAAAAAGTCAATTTTTTTATGTTTGACCGTATTTATACAATAATACATCAACATTTATGTCATCAAATTAGTACCATTAGATTCATGATAAAAATATTTTCATCATATGCCTTTTGGTTTCATAAATATTGATATATTTTTGCGTAAACTTGGTCAAACTTTGAGATGGTTTGACCCTCCAACAAAGTTGAAACTACACTCTTTCAAGGATGAAGGGAGTATCTCACAACGCTAGGATCTCTACCATCGATGCACCTTGGACATATGATAGCTTACTGCATGACCCTGCCTCTTTCCTCTAGAAATTTGGCTATTGTGACTGGTTTGTCAAAAGTTCTCCTACGAAATAAAAAATTTGATGGGTTGTAGAAGTACAGATGGATGTCCAATGTGCCCATGGGCTTGGTTGGCGCAAAGCTTAGATGAAATAAATGGGTGCTAGGCGCAATCCGGGTGTGTCTCTACAGCTCAATGACAACGTGGTTCAGCTACTGCATCTGTATACTAGACATAATGGCATGAAAGCTACTCCCTCCGTCTCAAAATATAAGAACGTTTTTAACACTATGCTAGTACCCCCCACCCCACCGCGTCCCCCCGTGACGAGTACTTTAATCATGACTTATGTCATTACTGGATCATAGCTGTACAAGTAGGGATGGATGACTCAATGCCCTACTAGCTCCATGGGTAGGGTTCAATGCATAGCTAGGCCCCGAGCAATAGGGCCTTGGCCCAGGGCATGGCAGCAATTCTCCTCGATGACTTATAGCCATAGTAAAGATTTTTCAACTTTGTGTCACTGTAGCACGAAGGTAGCAGGGGGAGTTGGTCAAACCTGGCTACGACCCTGGCTGGGTTGGCGCAAAGCTAGCTAGGAATTGTGCGGTGCACGAGCCATCCACATCCTCATCTGCAGCTCTATGGCGATGGGCATCAGCTATTGCATTCATGCACTCGACAAAAACACTGTCATGTGTAAAAAAAATTGTACGAATGGATTCTAAGTATTAGAAGGATAATACAAAGATGGATATTTAAAAAAATACTTAAGAGGGTAGTTAGAACACCTCTGCATGTTCTTGATAGATGAAAACAAGGGAATTAGCTGAGTAGTACATCTGGATGCTCTATGAGCCAGCTGGTGAGCTACTAGATTGAGTTTTCTTGGGATTATGTAACGTTCTTGTGATATATGGAGGCAACACACTAACAATCACATAGGATTTGACATAGTTTCTAGGATTCCATTGCAGGGTAAAGTGAGTTCATACGGAGAAGGATAATGGAGTAAGAGGTCAGAGGTGTTCGACAAGAAGCCTTATGTGATAATTTCTACTCCCTTTGTAAACTAATATAAGAGCGTTTAGATCACTACTTTAGTGATCTAAACACTCTTATATTAGTTTACGGAGGGAGTACATCTATAGGTTCCAGAGTCATCTTTTAAGAAAACAACTAGGTCATTTTTCATGTCGGCCCGTCTACAGTGCACAACAGGGCCACACCACTTCGGGCGGGTCCCTTCTTCATGTTGTCGTGCTTCTCAATCTTCAAACCTTATTGTGTCATCACCTTGGTTGTGACAGATTAATGGACAACGAAGTTGATAGATTCTCAGTTGGGGCCTAATGGACCGGTGCCCTAGAGCACCATCAAGGTTTTGACCTTGACCCGCTTGATCAACAAATTATATATCACAGCTTCAAGGTGTTAACAAGGAAACGAGTCAAATCTGTGTTGTTTAGCTTGAGAGGACCTTACATTTGGGATCGCCCGCAGAGACTCCTAGTTTTTTTTTTGAGCAAAACAAGCTAGGCTTTATTAATCAGTTACGTTTACAGATATAGCAACCGGGTCATGAGGAAGACCCAGCCATAGATGCCTCCCTTGAGGTAGAGAAACACCAAACCTAGCAAGCCTATGAGCGTCAACATTGGAAGCTCGAGGTTCGAAACAAAAAATACACGAAGAAAAACCTTGAAGACTCTCTAAAATTTCTTTTATAACTCCTCCATCCTCTCCTCCTACACCTTGATGGATGTGGCTGATGCATTGCTGACAGTCTGAAGCTACTTGAATATACTGCATTCCTAGATCTTGAGCCAAAGCAAGTGCTTCCCTGCAAGCAAGAGCTTCCAGTATAGCTGGGTTGACAAGACCACGTATAGCTAACAAAGATGACCCAAGATATGCTCCGTCTCGATTTCGGCAGACTGCAGCCGCTGCTCCCATGTTGTGATGAACGGACACACCCGCATCCACATTAATTTTAACATATCCCTCAATTGGTGCAATCCATTTTCCTCTAACATGGCTATCTTGTTGCACTGTTATCACACGTCCTTCTTGCCCAATATTTAACTGATCAAATTCTGTGATAAACTTCCGAACAAAAGCATGTGTGTCATATGGGTTCTGAGTAATTGACTCATGAATCAGTTTTCTTCTTGCATGCCATATTGCCCATAAAGTGACTGCCATACGAACAAACTCATCATGTTTGAGAACCTTTAGCATAGCGAACAACCAATTTTTAGCTGATGGTTCACTTGTTGCTATCATGTGCTCCAACAAGTCATGATCCACTAGCACCCACACGCAGCGCGCCATCATACACTCGAGCAGGCTGTGACGCCATGAGTCCCGAGCACCGCAGACATAGCACTCCTCCTTATGCGACATATTTCTATTTTTCCGCACATCTTCGGTGGATATAGAATTCTTGGCTAACCTCCATAGAAACATTTTAATCTTTGCAGGTATCATAACATTCCAGAGGGAGGTCCAAGATTTACTCATATCGGTCGTATTAGACATACCTGGCCGTTCTTCTAGCCAGTCTTCCCTCCTCTTTTTTTTATCTCCACTACCATCTTATATGCAGAGCGAACAGAAAAAATCCCGTTCTTCTCAAAACCCCATGACCAGAAATCGTCTATGTTTCTTGTACAGACTGGAATTTGCAAGATCGCATCTGCATCATATGGTAAGAACACCTGCTGGATCGGCTCGGCTTCCATCTAGCATTTCCATGGTCCATTAGCTCGGACACTAGTTGTGGAGGTTGAGCAATCAACGAAACAATGGGTCTCATATTTTCTGTCTGTGGAATCCAGTTCATGTTCCAAATATCCGTCGTAGTTCCAGTACCCACCCTGCGAATAAGACCCAGCTTTAAGGTATCTCGCCCTTCCATCACTGACCGCCAAATCTAAGAGGGATGATTACCAAGTTCGGCTGTCCAAAATCACCACCCGGATAGTATACAGCCTTAAGGATTCTAGCGCTCAAGGATTCTGGGTTTTGAAGAACTCTCCAGGCCTGCCTAGCAAGGAGTGCAAGGTTAAAAATTTCAAAATCTTTGAACCCTAAGCCCCCCATATACTTGGGCATACTCATAGTGTCCCATGAAACCCAATACGGCTTGCGTTGTCCTCTCTTACTGCCCCACCAGAACACATTAATCATGGAAGTTAAACTCTTGCATAATCCTCTTGGAAGTTTTAAACAGGACATAGAATACACCGGGATAGCTCGGGCTACTGATTTAATGAGGACCTCTTTGCCAGCTGCTGACAATAATTTCTCCATCCATCCCTGTATTTTGCTCCACAAACGATCCTTGAGATATTTAAACACCCCATTTTTGAACTTCCCACATCAGATGACATACCAAGGTATTTCTCCTTCAGTTGTTCATTAGGGACATTCAAAATAATTTTAATAGCATATCTTACCTCTTCTGGGCAACCTTTACTGAAAAAGATAGAAGATTTGTCTTTATTAATTCTCTGCCCTGAAGCTCTAGCATAGGTTTCCAAAAGAAGAGACACCTCTTCAGCCCCCTCACTATTTGCTTTAAAAAACAGCAGACTGTCATCTGCAAACAACAAATGGTTAACCGGTGGAGCCGATGAAGCCAGTTGTATTCCTGCCAGACTGGATGAGTGAACTCTAGATTTCAAAAGGCACGAAAGGCCCTCTGCTGCCAGCAAAAAGAGGTACGGTGAAATAGGATCCCCCTGACGGATACCCCGTGTTGGATTAAAAGCATCAAGTTTCTGCCCATTGAAAAGCACTGAGAATGAAACCGAAGTAACCATCCCCATCACAATGTCCACCCATCTCTGTGTGAATCCCAACTTTAACATTATTGCCTTCAGATAATTCCACTCCACTCTATCATAGGCTTTCATCATGTCAAGCTTTAGCGCACAGTGTCTATGCTTCTGGGCCTTGTTTCTCTTCATAAAATGCAGACACTCATAGGCAGCAATAATGTTGTGAGTAATCAAACGACCACGAACAAAGGCAGACTGTTCCTCAGATATTATATCAGGTATCACAACCTTCAGACGGTTTGCTACAACCTTAGAGCTAATCTTGTAAAGAACGTTGCATAAACTTGTAGGGCGAAATTGAGAGAGTAGCATTGGATTTTTTTACCTTTGGGATCAAAACTAGGATTGTGTTATTTATCTCTTGTGCACTCTCCAACCCTTCAACGATACTCAGTACTACCTTTGTGACCGTATCCCCACAAATATCCCAGTGCTTCTGGAAAAATTGTGCTGGGAAGCCATCAGGCCCCGGTGCCTTCTGGGGAGCCATCTGAAAAAGTGCTTTCTTAACCTAGTGCAAGGTTGCATGCACGGTGCTGTTGTTGGTCTGGCCCAGTAAGAAGGTGGGCGTGTCAGGCTGACGCCACTTTCACATCATTGTTGTTTTTTTCATTTTATCTTCACATTTTAGCTTTATTTTTAATATTTTTATATTTTGAAATATTATTAAAATATATGTATACATATATAAATATAATTTACATAAAAATTGAAAAATGTTAATCATGCATTTCAAAAGATAAATATGTACACAAAATGTTAATCATGTGTACGAAAAGTGCTTGTGACATTTACAAAATGTCACGCGTTTAAAAAAACATACCTAACATCTATGAAATGTTTATACAATGTGAATAAAATTATTTGTGTAAATCAAAAACAAATATTTCATACATTTAAAAAATGGTTCATGAGTTTCAAAATGTGTCTGAAACAATTTCAGAAAAAGTACATGCAATGTAAACAAAGTGTTTGCATAACAAAAAAAATGTTTAATAGCATTAAAAAATATATGTGGCATTTTAAGAAAAAATCCAATGGTTCAACCACAAAGTCCTTGAAATTTTAATAAAAATATTGTACAATGTAAAAAGGTTCCCATAGGCCAAATAATGTTTATTTGCATTACAAAAATGTTCATGGCATTTCAAGAAAATATTCACCGTTGTTGAAAAATGTCCATGAAATTTTTAGGAATATATATACTGTGTAAAAAGTGTCCATGTAGTTTAAAATAATGTTTATTTGAATTTTAAAACTATGACGTCAATTTTGAAAAAAACTTATCTTGTTTTAAAAAATTATTCTGAAATTTGTTTAAAAAATGTATATCATGTCTTTGAAAAATGTCCAAAGTATAAAAAACTATATTTCACATGTGCGCTGAAAATGTAAATTGTGTACTGAGAAGTAGATATGTATTGAAAAAATAAAAAAAACAGACAAAGAAGTAAAAGAGCAAAGAAAACCGAAGAATACAAAGAAAACCTAGAAATAAAGAAAGTAAAAAACAGAAGTAATGCAAACAAAGAAAAATCTAAAGGTAACCAGTGAATACATAAATAGAAAACAAAGGCTAGCAAAAGGGAATAGAAAAACCAAAGAAACCAGTAAAAACACAAAATAAAATGGTAAAGAAAAAAACACAGAAAACTGGAGAGGAACGAGCGAACCCACAGCGATAAACAAGCGGCAATCGACTGCGCTAATGGGCTGTCCGAATTAGGTACGGGCGAGACATATCCTCGGCTCTCACATCTTGGCCCGGGGTACGGGCCTTGTTAACAAGGGTTTTCACATTTTCTACTGTGTAAAAAAAGAAAAAGAAAAAGAAAAAGAGAATGGCCCATACAGGTCTCGAACCTGTGACCTACGCGTTATTAGCACGACGCTCTAACCATTCTTCCTTGTATATATTTCATTAATAGGCCCGTGCAGCACCTGTTCAGAACCCTGTGGTGAGAAGAAAAGAGCAAGCTGATATTATGAATCACAAGATGCAGCAATAAATCTTGGTCCGTGGCTATCTAAATTTCCATGTCACTATCAATGTTTGTGCGTATTCGTGGTTATTGGGGCCGTCTTGTCATTGTTACTGTGATGTGATGGGCACACAAATCATCTTGCAAGAGCTTCATAGTGATAAAGTCATACATATGCAAGTGGGTGAGTAACAGCAAGTATATATGCCTGCTCAAGGCGCATATTCAGACCCATTATTTCGATAATGCATCGATTTAAGCATTCCAAGAGAAAAAAAATCACTCTCAACTTCTGCGTCATAGGATCCATGCAGCCAAAATTTGTTTTTCATTATATGGAAAAAAGCCTTCCTTCTCTATACTTTGATGGAATTATAACGTTGGCGTTCAAGACACCACATGAAATATCAGTCACCGGCTCACCGTTGGGTTCGTTCAGTCATCTCAAGTAATCAATCATTATCGCATCAATCTTTGGTTTGCGGCGTTTAAAAGCCATGTACATATGCACGGGGCTAAAAGTTGTATATCGATCTGATGATTAGAACAAAAGTTTAAGAAGAGGATAAATTAAAACCGCTAGTGGAACCAGCTGAGCTAATAGGCCGCTCTTTCTGTTTTAATGTTGTCCACTCGGACGTGGAGTTTCTACACCCAGGAGCAAATGCTCCTGGTGTGAACAGATAAATTCCAAAATAATTCTAAAATTCTAAAAAAAAATTGTGGCATAGTTTCACAAATATTTGTTGTGCATGCAAAATTTCATTGCAAAATCACATTGGTGGAAGGCGTGGTAAAAAAACAAAACCGATGCTCTGAAAATGTTACTTACAAAAGCATTTTGGAGCTCTGATTTTGTTTTTTTGGCACGCCTTCCACCAATGTGATTTCGCCATGAAACTTTGCATGCACAACAAACATTTGTGAAAGTATGTCACAAAAAATCAGAATTTTTTGAATATTTTTTCTATTTTTTGATTTTACTGTTCACACCAGGTGCATTTGCTCCCGGGTGTAGAAAGGTACTTTCCTGTCCACTCTTTCTTTACAACCTCTAGTGTAACATGATCGATCAATACATGTGCAGTGCCAGCCCTCCAAATTTGAGAGGGTGCTAGATGACTAAGATGAATGAGCTTTGGCCAGAGATGAAGGGGTTAACCTAGTGTATTATGCCAGTTTTGGCCTAAATAGTGTTCAATAATAGACTTGAAATAGTCTAAAGAATAAATTTCGCTGTGGAGTCATACCCCTTTGGCCCTAACTAAGCTCCGCCACAATAAATGTTATATCGGCGAGCCTGGGTGAATGATTAGAAGAAAAAGGTAATAAGAGAATGAATCAAAAGAAAGAAAAACCATCAAGGGGTTTGAGCTAAGAGAAGAAGTCATCTTTGCTCGTTGAAGCAATCTGCAAAATGCGACAATAGATCTTGCTAGTTCCCATCTCGTTGTCCATGCTTGTAAGTAATCGTCGCTGTTGGTATCTTTTTCTGTCATTGTTTCTGACTTCTTGTGATGTGATGTGCGCGCGAATCATCCTGCAACAGCTACAAGATAATAAAGCCATATATGCAGGCGGGCGAATAGTGCTCAAGGAATATCTCTATCGACCCGTCATGTCTATGTATATCCCTATATACATGTGTTTCTTCTTGATTGTTCGAAACATCAAAAACTGGTTTTTGAATTTTCCCAAAAAAGGCTTCATGGAGGCCAAGCTCCAAAATCAATTTCCGTGCTCCTGTGAAAAAAATACTATGTTTTCATGACGCCCCTCAATATTCCTTCTCTAGATATATACCTGGATGGGAAATAACGGCCGACGTGCAGCACTCAAGGAGACATGTGAAATATCAGAGATTTTTATCCCCAGTACGTGCACAAAGTCATCATATGCGGCCAACTGTGCAAGCAAAATAATCAAGTCAAGAATTGCATAGCCCTAAATGGAGCTTTCCACTGGGGGCAAGAATTGGCACCACCCACTCAGTTTCCTTCTTACCTTTTTTTGCTTTGCTTTCATCCGCAAACTAACAAAAAGTGAGTTGATCTGTGATCTGTGTTAGAAATATTTAATGTGTGTTCAATAGTGCGCTTTGTCTGCTACTATACAACCTTTAGGTTTTGTGGTAGAATTTGGAGATGCTGCCGCGAGGTGTGTCCTATCTGGATGACCTTTTTTTTTACTTTTTTTTGTTCGTCGATTTGATCGGCCTTAGTGCTTACCTTTGCTTAGCATCGTTTCAATAATTAATAATATAATTATGTGTATCATCTGATCCAGAGTCCGGGGGTAAATCCTCCTTTCTAAAAGAAAAAAATATTAACATATTTATTTCTATTTGACTGCACATGGCATGAAAAATCATAAATCTCTACAAGCGTACATAAATACAGTCATGTACATTTTGATTGGTTTTGCGGGTTTTTTTTCAAAAGCATGAAAATACAAATAAAACAGCAAGGCTAATGAGCCTGAGATATTGTGGCATTTATCAATACCCAAGCCTTGAATAATTTATCGGTTATGATGCTTTTGGTTCGAAGGAATCATATAGAAATTTCAGAGGGTTTTATTTGTCAGAAATCTTTTCTATGGGACTTCCTTGATATTGTAGGTATGGAACCATAAAATATTCATATGGCCTCCTTTCCATGAATTTGGAAGATAATTTCTGTTGAATCAAACCTTGTGGTTCCTTGGTTCAGTGACAACTTTGCTTGCACCTATTGCTTAAGGAGATTCTTGTAATTTTCTCACGGATCAACAACACAACATTTCTATAGCTATATTATATGTTCTATATTTTGAATTCTCATAGGATTTAATACATCATGACATAAAGTTCCTACGTTGATATTTCTTGTTTATGTGCTTTTGAAAATCCGCAAACGAAAGAGGCCACGATTATTCAAAAATAGTGGAAGTGTGACAGTTATTGAAATAACAATGGAATAGAGATGAAAATGGTTGTAAAATTCCTCTTCCTCATGTAATACCGAAAAAGAAAAAAAAAGTTGCCAGACTATTCTAGATCAAGGGGCACTGAGACTTTTGGCGACCTTAGGCTAAGAGGAAAACCTTTTTTGCCTCAGTAATATCAAAAAGGCAAGGGTCATCAACCAATGTATGGAATATAGTTACTTTTTTACGAAGATTTTAAAAATTGTTAGTTCAAAATTAACTCAATGCTTACTAAAAAATCACCAGTTAATACCATTATTTCCAACATCGTCAAGATCCTTCCTCTCCTGTAATAACACAAATTGTAATTACAGATTAGCACAAATAATAATAATTAAAAAGTATGAATCAATTCCAACAACAAATGGATATTGGCTCTAGTTCCTTATTGTAAGAAAGAAGCTAGATAGAGACAAAGAGAATCAAATGATGGGAGGACCCTATCCTTATTCCTCTTCCCTATACGGCGATCCATCGGTTGCCCGCGTCCATCCTTTTGCCAAAGTATGTGTGTACGTAAAGCATCTCTCATCTCATCTCTCCTTCCTCCTGCTCGCTTGCCCTCTCTGCCTCACCATTGTTCCTCGAACCATCAACCAAGAACCACAAGAAACTCCTAGCCAATGAAAGCCTGATCTGCATCACTACTGAATTTTATTTGTCGTTTTAAGCGAGGACATGTTAATTATGTAATTATTGCATGAATATGGAAAAGGGTCTCATAATGCGATCATCGGTACCACTGACGTGGAGCACCGGAGGCCCTACAGAAAATATCAGTGATATTTAGTGTATTTCCACGTAAGAAACTAGTCGATTATATAGTTCACTTCTATAACAAACAAGTCAACAAGTGCATAGTTGTAGCTAGTTCGAGCGTTCCACCGGCGGGTGACAAGGACATATTGCCAGCACCCACTCGGTTCCTTCTCACCTCTATGTGATTTGCTTTCTTTTTTATGCAGATACACGTAACGAATGGGACATGCATGGGCATGTGCATGTTTTTATGGAAGATTCAAAAACTGTATTCTCAAGCCAGAAATATAGACCATTAGGTTCAGCTCTGCTAAACAATGGGTTCGGTTCTTTGCTTAGTCTTAAGCTACTGTGATGTTATAAGGGATATAGCAAATTTCATTGGGTTCACTTGAACCCAATGATAATGAGTTGGCTCCGGCTGTGGGAGAGAAGAGAAAGGGTGCGCCGACAAGGAAATGGTGGGCTCAGTGAGGAGAAATGGGCATCAGGAGGGACCTTTGGAGGCATCGGTGCGGTGAGGAGAATAAATGGGGGGCCGTCAAGATGAGAAGTTGATGAAGGGAAGAGATATGATGCTTGCTGCTATATTTGTTGCCACTGTACTTGCTTCTAGGTGTTGTTTCTATTGGATTTTCTTGCTGCGAGCTGCCTCATGGAATTGAATGATAGTTTTCGGAGCATGATGAATGGTAGAGCAACAGATTGCGGGCGCCAACTCAATATGCTTCTGCTTCCGTGAAACCAAAAACTGTTGTGGTTATAGCTGTTAGAAATCATAGTTTTTTTAGTTGGGTTAGAAGTCATAGTCGAATTGGTAGTTATATCCCCCGCAAACAAGAAAATAATTGGTAGTTCTATGATATTATCAAAAATATAAGAGAGAATTTGGACGCTCCGATGGAGATGGAAATGACTAAGAAGTGTAATCTTTTTACATGATAAACCATACGGAGATACTCCCTCCGTCTGGAAATACTTGTCGTAGGAATGTATACAAATGGATGTATCTAGAACTAAAATACATCTAGATACATTCATTTCTTGGACAAGTATTTTCGACGGAGGGAGTAGTACATATGACAGTATTTTGGACGGTCTGCTGGAGATACTATACCACACCCTTTGCGCCCCTTGGTATTTTTTTTTTCTTTTAGAAACAGTATTTTCTTCCTCAAGTTTTGGAATTTGGTTCAAATTTGACTCACATACTAGTAACATTCAAGAGATAAGATTGTTCCTGCAATAATGCCTAAATCTTGAAGCATATAGGCATCATCGGTTATCGGCTGAGGTTGATATTTCCACCGACAACATGAACAAATAAAATTACATTAAAATAGGTATAGCTAGATTCCCACAGGTGACTTTTGGTTATAGTTCCTTGTAAGAAAGAAAGAAAGAAAGAAAGAAAGAAAGAAGCAAGGTAGTGTAGTAGAGATATGGACAGAGAGAATCAAATTGGGTGATGAGACGGCCCTATCCTTATTCCTCTTCCCTAGGCGGTGGTCCCTCGGTTGCTCGCCTCCATCCTTTGCCAAAGTGCCTGTACCTATACGTGCGTGCAGCATCTCTTCTCCTCCTTCCTCCTGCCTATAAATAGGCCTCCACGCCCCTCCATTATTCCTCAAGCCAGCAAGAAGCACACAAGAAGCTCATAGCCAATCAAAGCCTCTCCATCTCCGAAGCTCCAACCGAACCGAGGATGTCTTGCTGCGGAGGAAACTGCGGCTGCGGCACCGCCTGCAAGTGCGGCAACGGCTGCGGCGGCTGCAACATGTACCCGGAGGCCGAGGCCGCCGGCGCCACCCTCCTCGTCTCCGCCACCGCCACCCACAAGGCGTACGTCCCTTCTCCTTCCTCATATATCATGCACTCGATCGTAACAATATGACTGTATGTTGATCTTGGTATGGGTGGGGTACGTGCAGGAGCTCCGGCGGCATGGAGATGGCGGCCGAGAACGGCGGCTGCGGCTGCACCCAGTGCAAGTGCGGCACCAGCTGCGGCTGCTCCTGCTGCAGCTGCTAGATCATTGATCATCGATCATGCATGCACCGCGCGTGCAGCATCGATCATATCGATCTACTACTACCATACCATGTAGCCGGTACCTGATCGAGGGCCTTATCTATGCACCTGACCTGCATCAGCAGTCAGGTGCCATGCCATGCTTGTTGTAAACAGGCCCCCCTAAATAAAATCTCCCTGGTTTAACTATACGTGTGTGTCTGTGCTATGCATATATCATCACCTTCTTTTTCTTTTTCTTCTTCTTCATGGCTCAAAAAACACTATTTAAGAGCTGAGAGCGTTGAGAAAATTTGAAATGATCATAAGCAGAAGATTAAGATGTTGTGAGTTTTGCCCAAGAAAATGAATATCTAATAAATGTTGAAGACGTACCTGAACGGAAAATATCAGTGGATGCATCTTACCATGCATGCTGATGCTCGAAAAATAAAAAAGGATGCCGCTTTACCATATCTTTATCTTTACCTAATATTAAAGGGAGGATTGTTTCTCCAGTTTTTTTCGTTTACGGTGGGACCAAAATAATTTTCGTACGTCCCAGCGGTTTCTCCCGATTCCTTTCTGTCCGAAAAGAAAAACACAGCACGCACAGATCCGTAATGGGCCGGCCCATTAGCATACCAACAGCCCGCCCCAGCAAAAACATATCCAAGAATAAATACTGCACTGCAAGGAATTGAACCCTGCCGCTCAAGCTAGACGCTAAGAGTGCTAGCCAGTAGACTAAGCAAGCCTTGGTGTCTAATAAGCAGCGCAAAATTTTAAATTTAGGTAGCAGTCACGCGAGATAGTGAGAGGAAAAGATATTTTTAAATGTAAATATCTTTTGGAACGCGAAAAATTTGCAAAGTTGTTAATAAAAAAATGAAACTCAAACTTTTTTAAAAGAAAAACAATATTTTTATTTTTATTTTATTTTTTGAAACCTAATTATTTTTTAAAACAAGGAGGTACTAATGTGATTATTTTTGAAATTAGCAAACATTTTAAAAACACAAATATGTTTTGGACTTTAAATTTGTAAAGGCAAATATTTTTTAAAACATGTTTTTTAAAAAAATGGGAGGTACTGTAGCTAAATTGCTTTAATCTATACTATTAATAAAACTTGGCGAATATTTTAAATATGCGCACCTGATGGATTGTTTTAGTTCAATTTATTAAACTAGGGACATGGAAGGAATCTTTTTCTCTGTCGCGTCTTCACGTACTACCAGTTTCATTCAGCCCAGTGACTCCCGTCAAAATGCATAAGGAGTCCAACTAAGGTTTCATGGTCTATCTGATACAAACTACTCAATTTATATGATGACACATACATATAGTATGTGCAGTGCTTTTTCCTACTCCCTTTGTTCCTAATATTTGTCTTTTTAGAGATGTCAAATGGACTATATATCTCATAGGATGTATATAGTCATATTTTAGAGCATAGATTCACTTATTTTGTTCCGGATGTAGTCACCTGTTGAAATCTCTAGAAAGACAAATATTTAGGAACGGAGGGAGTATTATATTAGCCAGATGATTAAAAAAACTTTGTTTAACGTTCTTGATCTTCGCCGGGCACGAAAGCGACTAAACAATCCAGCTATTGGACCTGGCCAACCTTGGTTAGTGACAACTGGTACCGCGACCACCGGCGACGAGGACGGCAAAGACGACAAGCGGAAGCATGTGTCTAATGTTATATTGAAATGGAGGATGTGGACCTTCGCTGGCACGACAATATTAGCAAGACATTTCCCCTTTTTTTCCACTGCCAAAAAACATATTAGCAATATATTTTAAACAACCAATCAATGCTACATATTATTATTTCACTTTACTGTTGTCATTGTGTTGTTTTCATATATTATTTTCTGTCGGATTGTTGGTGTGTGGCTGTATGCATCTTAGTTCTCTATGTGATTGATACTACTCTAGTTGCATTTTATTTTAGATTTACTACTCTAGTTGCATGGAAATCAGCTCAGTAGCATTTTTACTTTATTTTTTGCCTTGGCCCATTAGTTTTTAGTACACACACGAACGGCCTTGGGCCTATTATTTACATGCCTAGCTGTACAGATGGTGCATTTCCATGAGCCCAAGTAGCATACTCTAGTTCATTTAACGGAAAACTCTGTTGGTATCTGAAAATGGGAAGAGTTTCTTTGCAAGAACAGTTCAGTAACACTAGGGTTCAGCCAACTATATTATGATAATCGTTGGCCTGCAATCAAGCTCTGCATGCGTTCACATGATGAATTCTTTTCTTGTGGATCAGTGACTTAAGCATATATAAGTTGTAAAAATTTCCAGCTTCTACAGTTTTTTTTGGCGAGATCAGTGTGTTGTTCCAAAAGTGTTGGACAGAACTGTCATCAAAATTAGTTCAATGACAGTTGGCCAACTATATATAAATTTCTGGTTGGGCTGTGATACTTGTGTGAAACTAATTTTCTTGACATCGTATATTTTTTCTTCTTATGAACCAGTGGAGCATTATTTGAGCATCGTATATATCAGTTGTATGACCTTCTAGGGGAACTTAATTACCTGATCATTATGGTTTCGTGGTGTAGTTGGTTATCACGTCAGTCTAACACACTGAAGGTCTCCGGTTCGAACCCGGGCGAAGCCATCAAGTCTTTTTTTTTGTTTTTTTTCATTGTGCACAAAAAAAGAGAAAACAAAATAAAAATTAATGGCCCATACAGGTCTCGAACCTGTTACCTTCGCGTTATTAGCACGACGCTCTAACCAGCTGAGCTAAAAGGCCTTCTCCTTGTTTGGAAAGAGTTCTCTTCTATACTTCGAAAAACAGAATAAGACTTTTGGTGAGAGGAAAAGAGTAAGATCACCTGAGCCCTTTTTTGACCATTAAGCTGATGCTATAATCACAATAAAAAAAAACATCTTTGCTCGTTAGAGCGATCTGCAAAATGCAGCAACAATCTTGGTTCGTGGCTATCTAGATTGCCATGTCACTATCCACGTTTGTATGTATTCGTGGCTGCCGGGGCCATTTTGTCATTGTTTCTTGCAACAGCTTCATAGTGATACAGTAATACCCCGCAAAAAAGAAGAAGTGATAAAGCCATACAATGGAAGCAGGCGAGTAAGAACAAGTATATGCCCGCTCAAGGCGCATATTCAGACCCGTCATTTTGATAGTGCAGAACCCTAGCCACCCCTCCTCCTCCTCCCTAGCCGCCCCTCCTCCTCTTCCCTTCCTCGCCGCCGCCTGAGGCAGCCGCCAGGCAAGCCCGGGGCGATGGTGGCGGGCGAGCCTCGGTTGCCCTGCCTCTGCGTTGGGAACTCCGGATCTGGAGCAGCGACTTCATTGGCAAGGCACGGCCGGCTAGCAGCCGTGCGAGCGGTGGATCTAGTGTCCCGGCTGAGCGGGCGGTGGGATCCGGTGGTCGTTAGCGGCTGGCGGCGATTTCTGTGGTGGGCGGTGCACGCGATCTCGTGCCTCCCCTCCTCCCCTGTTCGGCATGCGGGCCATCCTCGTCGGACCGCGCTTCCTTGGGTCGCCGGTTATGTACAGGAGGCGCTGCTGGTGGCGGGGATCTAGTTCGGGCGAAATCCCTGGTCGGCCCTGGCCGGCCACGTCGATGGCGACGCCTGAGGGCGCCGTTCCCCTTCTTGGAGGCGTCGGTATGAACCGATTCCCTCACTTCCCCTTCCCCTAGGTCTCCCGGGCGAAAGCCCTAACTTTGTTGGGCGGCGACGGCGCTCACGGCGCCGTTCCCTTTTTGAAGGCGCCTCTTTGGAAACCTTGGGGCTGGGTGGCGCTTGTGGGTGGTGGGTGATGGCGGTGGTGCGGCCCTATCCTAGCATGGATTTGCGTCCGTTGCTTGGAGATGGACTCGCGTATGTGGAGGTCGTCGTTTGGCGTCATGGTGGCGTCAATGGCGAAGGTACCTGCCAAGGTTGGCACCTCAATCTGCTATGAAGATGGACCAGTGGAAGATGGCAGCGACGACACATGTGAGTGCGTCGCATTGGTTTGTGACCCGGACCCGGTATGTGTCTCGGTCGGGGCCTCCGGCTTTAAATGTTAGGCTTAGATGAGATGTCTGGGTATTTGGCCCAGCTTGCACCCCTTCATTATATGGATTGGAGTGGCGGCAGATGTTGCCAAGATGGCGGATTCAGACATATTGTTGTACTACTTTGTAAGGTCCTCGAGAATAATCAATAAAATGGCCGTATGCATCTCCCAGATACAGAGGTCAGGGTCATCCTCCTTTTCTAAAAAAATAAAATTTGATAGTGCATTGATTTAAGCGTTCCAAGAGAAAAGAATCACTCTCGACTTCTGCGTCACAGAATGCATGCAGCCAAAAAAAAAATTTCCGTTACGTGGAAAAATAACTATATTTTTTTGTAGTATCCCTTCCTTCTCTATACTTTGCTGGAAATATAACGTCGGGAGTTCAAGGCGCCATATGAAATATTGGTCAATGGCTTACCGTTGGGTTCCTCGGTCATCTCCATTAATCAATCATCACCGCAGTAATCTTTGGTATGCGGCGTTTAAACCCATGTGCATATACATGGAGATGGAAGTTGCATATCGATCTGATGATTAGAACAAAAGATTAAGAAGAGGATAAATTAAAAGAAAAATCATCACAAGAAGAAAGCAGGGAAGATTATATTTGCTCAATGGAACAATCTGCATAATGCAGCGAAAAATCTTTGTCCTTGTCTAGTTTCTCATTTCGTGGTCCATGCTTGTAAGTATTTGTCTTTGTTGCAACCTTTTTTGTCTATGTGTTCTAAGGCTGTGTTCAGAAATCCACCGCTCCGTCATCAGAGAGCGGAGCGCGCGGAGCGCCCTGTTTGCCGATCTCCGTATTTTTACGGTATGCGGCTCCGCTTCACGGCGGAGTGACTCCGAACGAAGCCTAACTTTATGTGATGTGATGTGTATGTAAATCATCATGCAAAGCGTGCGAATAATAATCCTCTCAACATGCATCTCGATTCAAATCGACATGTCATGTCTACAGTTGCATCTAAGCGCCCGAGGCAAAAATAACCATTCCCAGTCACTGCATCATATGTTGCACATAGCCAAACTCTTTTGAGTAAGGGCGTATATCTCGTGACAAAACAAAAATATATTTTGAGGATATTCCTCCCTTCTCTAGGTATACATGGATGGAAATATATCAGCCAATGAGAATCACCCAAGACAACACGTGAATTTTCTGAGATATTTATCCCCACTATACTGCACAAAGTCATCATATGAGGACAATTGTGTAAGAAAAATAGTTTAATTCAAGAACTGCATAGCCATAGATGGAGCTTTCCGCAGGGGGCGACGAGAAATTGGACCACCAACTCAGTTTGCCTATCACCCTTTCCCATTGCTTTCATCTGCAAATTAACAAAACACTAGTTGAATTGAGATCTGTGTTAAAATCCTTACGTGCATTCTATTATTTTGTTCACATATTTATGTTTCATTTAATAGCACATGGCATGAAAAATCATAAATTTCTACAAGAATACATAATACTCAAGCATGTATATTAGGATTGTTTTTGTGATTTTTCAAAGCATGATAAATAAATAAAAAGAAATCCAGCAAGGCTAATGAGCCCAAGGCCGGGTGGAATTTATTAATACCAAATGATTGAATAATATATGCAAGGAAAACAATGTTCGGACTTCTAAACAGTTATGATGTATTTCATTCAAAGAAATCATATAAAAAATTGGAGGGTTCTATTTGGTAGAAATAAATAAATTATATGGGACTTATTTGATCGTATAAGTATGGTGACCACAAAAATGATTCGTGTGGCCTACTTTGCATGAATTCGAAGAAAAAAATCTGTTGAATCAAATCTTGTGTGAAAAAATTCATTGGTTTGACGGAAACTTCGTGCTCGTACCTAATGCTTAAAATATTCTTGTATATTTATTGGGTGCAACAAATCAACATCTATACATTACACATTCCTATATTTTGAACTCTCATCCTATTCAACGCCCCAGGACATCAAATACTTACTTTAATTTTTCCTGTTCTTGTGTTTTTGAAAACTCACAAACATGAGTAGCCCAAATTGTTCAAAAATAGTGGACGTGCGATAGTTATTGAAATACCTATAATAGAGATGAAAATGTTTCCAAAATCCAGGATGTAATACTAAACCAGAAAAAAAGAAAGTTGCTAGACCTTCTAACCCAAGAGGTACCGAGACTTTCATTGACCTCAGGCTGAGAGTAATACATTTTTGCCTTGTAAAAGGTTGAGGGTTATCGACTGATGTACAGAATGGAGTTACTTAGTTTTTTTTAAGGTTTTTTAGTTCAAACTTAACTTAATGCATATTCAGATTTAACCAATTAATATCATTATTTCCAATAGCTAGCCAACAAATATTTAAGCCGAACAAATCACCAAGATCCTTCCTCGCGTGAGATAGATGTAATTGTAATTGCAGAGTATAAATCAATTCCAACAACAAATGAATATTGGCTTTAGTTACTTATTGTAAAATGGTAACTAGTTAGAGACGGAGAGAAATCAAATGATGGAGGAGGCGGCCCTATCCTTATTCCACTTCCATAAACGGTGATCCCTTGGTTGCTCGTATCCATCCTTTTGCCAATATGTGTGTGTGTTTGTGTGTGTGTGTGTGTCACTACAACAAAACAACCGTGTAAAGTCGCTTTTTCTGGGCCGCTATTTATATTCGTCTCTATGGTCAAGACACTAGCATACTAAAGACGCTTCCTGAAACGTTTATATAAGCATCCCAAATTTATTTTTAGAATGATGAATTTATATAATAAATTTATATTCTTAATTAACTTAGAGGCGATTTTACTCGGAAAAAAAACTTAGAGGCGATTTGTGAGTCGATTAGTTAAGCCCGCGAGATATTTGGCGCTCGCAAATTCATTATTTTACCGCTTAAAGACTTCCCGCGGCTTTTCGGATTTTATTTTTCTAGTAAGATACTCCGTGTAATCCTCCCACACCCCCGTCTTTCCAGTTTCCACCTCCCACAGAAATCCCAATCTGCGCCGCCACCAAAGCCTATCCCCCGCGGCAGTTCTCGGCCCTGCTCTGCCCTCCGGCGCCAACTCCACCCTCGGCCGGCGACTTCCCATTCTCCTATGTCGGCATCCTCGCCGGTCGGAGCCCCGCCTGCCGTCGGCTTACTCCCCGTTGACATGCATCGCCCCTCCCAACTCTCATCACCACACCGTCCCGCAAGATGGGATCCGCCATGTCAAGAAGGTGCTCCCTCGAATCCCATGTCTTCTACAGTTTTTGAATTAAATCAATCAACGCAGCTTCTTAGTTGACGCATCCCACGCCTCTATCTCGATTGGTTGGTTCTCAACTGAATTTCAAAATTTGGACCGACCACTATACTGATGCATCAAAACTTATCCTGATGCATCAAATCTCATGAAGTAAATCTCGATGGTGGTGTGGCCTGCAGCTTGACAAATTTTTGTATTTTGCATCTCATTCGTTTGTTCCTTTTTAGGGGGAGAAGGAGCGAATACATTAATCAGGTGCAGGTTCGAATGACTGGCCATTAAGTAGACTACATTTACTCTCTGTGGGAGAGTTCCAGTTTAATTTGCAATTCCAACATGGTTCGTACGTTCATTGTTTGATGATGTATAGTTTTAGCTTCCAGAAACTAGCATCACTTTTGCCTAGTACTTACGAAGCAAAATGACATATCTATGTGGGCTTTTACTTTATTGGTTCTGGCTTCACATGACTTCATGAGACTGACAAGGATATTTTTTGGTCCAGCACTAATGGCTAGTGCGATTATTTTCATGGATTTTTACTTACTTTAGCTCGGTAGATGCTCAGTATTTGTCTTACTTGTACCATTTTGGGAAGTGTTCATGCATCTTAATTAGGCATGAGTAAGATCAGAACAAGCGAAGTTATGTACATTTTGGAAAAGATCCAAACTAGATATAGTTTTCCGCTCAGTTTGATCCAGTACAACTGGTCAGGCAAATTGTGGTTCGCCAACCTATCTGATATAGCCTTGAAACATTTTGATTTTACACAAGTCAGCTAGGGCATAGGGAAATGCATGTTAGTATCTGACAATGGAGGATGCGACTCACTGTTGAATCAACAAATTGACCAGATCAACGCTCTGTTACACACAGCTGCCCTATACCTAGAAACAAAAAAAGTTGTATCTCTCTCCCCAGATACGCCGCATCCATGGCTCCTGACAGGGATAACTTCTAACATCGATACTTCCCGAACATCTGGGTGATGCCACTAGCTACCAACCAAATTCCCCCCAGCCCCCATCGGAAGATGCAACTGATACCACTACCTTGCAGCCATAGATTGATTCCTTCCTACGCTGGCAGGCTAGATGTTCAAGGAGGTAGCGGAGGTGCAGCCGTGTGTCCATCCTCTCCCATGGAAGGCACCTGGTACAATTTTCTCTCGAATATGCACGAGTGTGCATATTATATATTATAGAAGAAAGGCAAAGAGTGCCTCCACCATAGTTCCAAGGTTCATATTACAACACTCCTAATCCTCACTACTAGCCCACCGTTCAAGCCGAAGGAAGAAGGGGTCCATGTCTCTCTTAAACTTGCCGGCAATAGACCACATTCTTCCTTCCGACCTTACTCTACCTAGTAAAACACCTAACGAAGGTGATGCCCCATCAAACACAATAGCATTGCGATGCTTCCACAACTCCCACAAAGTCAGCAAGAAAACCGTATGAAGATCCTTCTTGTGCCAGCCGTTAGTCCCATGCTTCTCCGCAAGCCAGATGGCTAAGGAATCGTGTGCAGTCGGAGTCCGGTCCAGCATGCCCAGCGCCTCACATACTGCAGCCCACGCTGACCTGGCAAAGACGCACGTCAGTAGCACATGATCAATCATTTCGTCCTCTTGGTCGCATAAGGGGCATGCATCCTGGTGTGGGAGGCCTCTCCTCGCCAGTCTATCAGAGGTCCAACACCTGTTTCTTAAGGCAAGCCAAGCAAAAAACTTGCAGGTAGCTGGGGCGTGAGACTTCCAGGTCAGCTCTGCCATAGGCTCAACCGTCCGTCCCCAAAATTTTGCCGCGTAAGCCGAGCGCACCGAGAAACGGCCGTTGGTCTCCCATGACCAACCGACCAAGTCCGGCCCATCCGCCTGCTGCTCCCACGTGCTTACTTTGATCCAAAGCTGTAAGTACTCCTGCAATGCTCCCTCACCAATATTCGGGCCAACCTTCGATGCCCAAGACCCATTTTGCACAGCCTGGGCGACTGATCTCGTCAATCTGGTCCGCCTTGGGATCATACCATATATTGTTGGAGCAATCTCTTGTATCCGCATACCATCTAGCCAACGATCCTCCCAAAAAAGTGTATGGAGACCACAGTTTGCTTCACTCCTCATAGCCGCCTGGACAAGTAACTTAGCTTCTTTGGGGATCTTGATCTTGAACTTGCTCCAAGGTTTACTCGTGTCCACTCTTGTGAGCCATGCCCACCTGGCTTGCATGGCCACATTCAGCCATCTAAGGTTAGGTATCCCTAAGCCACCAGCCCACTTCGGCGCACACACCGAATCCCAAGCAACCGCACAGTTCCCTCCGTTAGCTTCCGCTCTTCTGCACCATAGGAAGCCTCTACACACTTTGTTCATTGCCGCAATCGTCTTCTTTGGTAAGTCGAGCGCCATCATGGCGTGGATGGGCATGGCACAGAGCACAGACTTCACCAATGTAAGCCGCCCACTCTTCGGCATTAGAGCCGCTTTCCACTTAGGCAGACAATTTGCCATCTGATCAACTAGAAACTGCATTTGTGCCGCGGACTGCTTCCTCAAGGTCAGCGGCAGCCCAAGGTACTTAATTGGAAAAGCCCCTCTCGGGCATCCCAGCCGATGACACACCGTACCTGCCTCCTGATCATTGCATCTTATCGGTAGGGCCACCGATTTGCCCATGTTTATCCTCAAGCCCGAAGCCTCTCCAAACATTTCCAGAATGTTCTTGCATATGTCTAGCTCCGTGGACTTGGGCTTGATGAACACCACCACATCATCAGCAAATATAGACAAGCGCTGCCTCATACCTGTATGTGCCAAGGGCTCCAACACACCACTAGTTGTGGCCCTCTGAAACAACCTCTGCAACGGTTCCATAGTAAGAATGAATAGCATCGGCGATATCGGATCCCCTTGTCGCAGCCCCTTGCAGTCATAGATGGTGTCGCCGGGGTCTCCATTTACCATGACTTTGGTGGTGGATGTTGAAAGGATTCCACAGATCCAGGATCTCCACCGAGGGCCAAACCCCATTTGTTGCATCACCTCAAGCAAGAACGGCCACTGCACCGAATTGAAGGCCTTCGAAATATCTAACTTTAGAAGCACCGAGGGCATCCTTAGGGCATTCAGCCTTCGGGCCATACTTTGAACCAACATGAAGTTGTCATGCAGCGATCGACCTTTCACAAAAGCGCTCTGGTGGTTTCCAATCAACTGCGGAAGGTGCACCACCAAGCGACAAGCAAGCACCTTCTCAAAAATTTTGATAGCCCCATGCACGAGGTTGATCGGCCTGAAGTCACCCACATCCAAAGCACCATCCATCTTAGGCAATAATGTCACCAAAGATTTGTTGATAGCCGCCAATCCCCTCATGTCTCCATTGTAGAAGCAATCCATGGCCTTCATGAAATCTACCTTAATAATGTTCCAACACTTTGCATAGAACCGGCCCGTGAACCCATCCGGCCCTGGCGCCCTATCCGGGGGCATATCCTTAATCACGTTTTCCACTTCCTCCATAGTGAACGCCACCTCCAACTGTGATAGGTCCAGATGCGGCAGGTCTAGCCCCTGTAGGTTTAGTGTGTAACTCCGTGGCTCCACGGTGCCGAAAGCCCTGCCGTAGTACGCATCCACCGCTGACGCCACCTCTTCCTGCCCTGAGTGAATAGCCCCATTGTATTTCACCGATTTGAGTACATTCTTCCGCTGCCTGTGACTAGCTTGTTGATGGAAAAGCCTCGTGCTCCCATCCCCTTCTCGGAGCTGCAGTAGCCTGGAGCGTTGTCTTGCGATAGTTCTCTCCAGTGAGCATAGCCCTAACAGCTTCCTCTTTAAGCGTCGCCTCAAATCCCTCTCTGCGTCTGCTAGCTGTCTTGATTCCATGGCAACGTCTAGCTGCTTTATCACCTCCAATGCAATGAATATCTGTAACTTTACATTACCAATCCAACGGTTGCTCCACTTCTGAAGACTAACCGCCGTGGCCCTCAGCTTGTTCTGGAGCGTAAGATAGTCGTTCGAGGCCACAGGGGTGGAGTCCCAAGCCGCCTGTACTGTTTCCATGAATCCCTCCGCCTTGACCCAGAACGCCTCAAACTTGAACCTTTTCCTCGTCATAATCTTCAAGTTCATATCGAGAAGCAGTGGGCAGTGATCCGATACTGCCGTACCCAGCGCAGAAAGGAAACATGATGGGAATGCTTCATCCCATTCATTGGAGACAAAGACATGATCGATTTTCTCTAGTGTTGCGTTCTGCCTCTCGTTAGACCAAGTGTATCGTCGCCCATTCAAGTATAACTCCTTCAGTTCTAGCATGTTCAGCTTAGATCTGAACCGCCTTAACATCCTCCGATTAATCAAATCATTGTTCTTGTCCTCCTGCCCAGCTATGAGATTAAAGTCTCCAGCAACTAGCCAAGGCCCCGCGTGCAGGTCCCGTATATCCACCAGGTCTTGTAGGAACTCAAGTTTGTCGGCCTCCTCCTGGGGGCCGTAGACACATGTCAACCACCAGGCTTGTTCATCCTCCGGACACTTGACCAGTGCCGTCAACGTATGATTTGTGTAGTGTGGGTTGGACAAGTGAGTAATAGATTCATCCCACGCCACCAAGATCCCACCACGTGTTCCCAACGCCGGTAAGTAGAAGAACTTCTCATATTTATTACCAAGGCATTGGCGCACAATGCTTGCAGATACATCATGCAATTTCGTCTCTTGTAGACATACAATGGCCGGATTGGCGGATGTCACCACCTGAAATAGAGCGTTCCTCCTCGCCGGAGCATTAAGCCCACGGACATTCCACACCAACATCTTAAGGGGTTGTGCATTCATTTGCGATGCCCACAACGACCCCGCGTAGCAGAACGGGTCACTAGGCCACAGCCGGCCCGTCGATCCACGGTTCCTGGGGTGATTCCCATCCAAACAAGGCCAGCACAGCCGCAATGTGCGCGTCCGAGAGCGGGCGTGAGAAAAGGTCAATGTACATCCGGAGGGCATCCTCCGAAATAGCCTCTCCCTCATGTGCCAAGCACAACTTCCTGATGAGCACTTGTTGCGGCTTAGATGCCGCATGTTTGGCAATCCCGGCACTCCTCCTGGGCGTGACTTCGATCCTCTGCTTCTTCCTTGCCTGACGGCAGGTGTGGGCAACATTCCTTCTATTCGGCCTGGGCAAGATCGGAGACAAGGGTTGGCGAACACCAGCACAAAATGCCCCCACGTCTACGTGAAACTCGTCCCCCACCCCTGCCTGCATGGGAGCGGCGCTGCATGGCCTCGAATCCAACGCATGGCCAAGCTCCTCCTCAGGTGGGTCCTTATCCACCCCATTGGCCGGACAGTGTGGCCTGCATGCCAGTTGGTTGGCCATATGGCCCACCTCGTCCTCTGGCTGGCTCGCGTCAGGCGCCTACCCAACCATACCCGGCCTCGGGTCCTGCAGCGGGCTTGTATCCCCCGAGGAGAGGCTGACCTGGAAAGTGTCCCAGGGCTCCACCTGCATGGCGCAATCCTCCACATCCTGTTGCAACGACAGGAGTTCCTGATTTTCCCCAGTCCCGAAGCTTGCCAAATCTTCGTCCGTCATATCCTGCAGGAGGAAGGGGATTTGAACCAATCCGATCTGCATAGATCCATGCACATTCCAGCCTCCAATGGGCACCCGGACCGAGGCGGCGGCCCCACTCCCCTGCGTCCCAGCAGCTTCGTCCACCTCCTTCTATCGCCACCTGATTAGCTGCACCGATGGTGGTGAGCACGCAGTCTTCATGGACCCCATCGCTGTCGGGGCCGGGCAGGACGCCTCGCGTGACAGGGAACAGCTGGCCCCCAACGCGCCGGGCCCCAAGATTGGCTGAACGACCGGGCCCGTGGGGATACGCATGGCGTCAGCCACGCGGCAGTTGCTGACCAACCCGTCATCCATCCGCATCATTTGACCGCGGTTGCGCGCACCCCTCGTCGGCAACGCCGCCGCCGCCGTAGACGATCCGGCCGTGCTCGCCGAATCACCACCATGGCCGCCCGTACACCAAGCGCAACCACCCTGTCCACCTTGACCACCATGGTCACCAGGCGCTGGATCGTCATTCCCAGTGGGTGGCGATGGAGGCGGAGGCGGCGCCGGCCGCCCCTCCATAGCCTCGTCGTCCACCAACGGGTCCGCCAATACCTCGATGTCGATAGGATACGAGAGTGCCGTAGTGCACCGTCCCACAGTCAGTCGCTGTCCTTCCTCCATGGCCCAAAGTGTTCGCCGGGGTTCGTCGATGAAGAGCAAACGCCACCTCAGAATCCGCTGCGGACGGTCTGTGCGCAGCCAGACCCGGAAGTCCGCCATGTCCGCACGACTGGCGGTGTCTTCGTCCACCCCCACAACGTAGCCTAAGCCACGCAAGACCACGCTCGCCGTCCTCTGGCTCCAGGCGTGTGCCGGCACCCCTCGCAGAGAGATCGGGACGAGGAAGGGCAGGGATGCCGCCGTGGCCTGCGACTGGCGAATCCAGGGCCGCAAGGAGAGCTCGAACCATGAGGAACTCGCCCGGCCTTCACGCACCATCCGATCCCGGAGATCACCGTCCTGGCAGAGCACCAAGAAATCCTCCGGATAGTAACGTCGAATGGACATTTCCGCCGGGCCGACGCCGAATGCCGCATGCAGAGCACGCGCCGCCGAGTCCACGTCCATCGAAGGCCTGGTGCCGGTCACAGTGACAAGCACAGCTCGCGCCAGCTCCGCCTCCAGCCGCCGCGTGTCTTCCGCCGCCTCCAAGAAGCAGACCTCCATCTGCTCCGGCTCCGGACGAGGCGGCGTGGCCTCCAGGGAGCCAAAAGGTGCCGTGAATTCCAGCGAAGCCCGTCTCGCCGACGATGCCGCAGGAGGCCCTTGCACCACATGGCTCCACAAGCGCACCGCGCCCGGCGGAGGTGGCCCCGGCGGCGGAGGAGGTAAGACCGAGGGCGGGCGATGCGGCGAGGCCGGCGGCGAGGGCGCATCCACAGCAGCCCGAAGACGGAGCGCCGGAGGCAGGCGCGGCTGCTGCTCCACTGGAGACGGACTGCGCGGCCGAGTGCACCCGCGCGAGGTATGGCCGGCACCGCGGCAACGGACGCAGAACGTGGGGTTGGTGCACTCCCTGGAGATATGGCCCTCGCTGCCACAGTTATAGCAGCAGCCATACAGCTCCGCCGGCAGCTTGGAGGTAGGCGGCGGGCGGGCAGCAGTGAGCACGCGCGGCTCACCAGCCGGGCGGCGACGCCTCGGACGCAAGACGCGGACAGGCGGGGCACGCGGGCGGCGGCCCACCTTGGTCTGCCAGGCCCCAACCCCGGACAGAGGAGCCGGAGCGCGCGAGGAGCCAGCCCCGCCCTGGATCACCGGGCCGAAGGGAGTGCCCAAGATCTCCGGGACGACGACCATGGACCTGAGCCGCGGCCGCAACTGCGCCGGAGGAGGGGAGATCCGCGCGGAAGGCACGCGGGGTGGGGAGGGCATAGGAGCCCGGGGCGGAGAGGGGGAAGCCGCCGACCCGGACGAGAACGACCCCGAGAGAGAGACCTTAGAGGCCATGGCGCTGCGGGAGGGTGGGCGCCGCCTCCGGGGTGGAGCGCGACGCTTATGGTGGCCGCCGGCGCCGGAGTGACGGCCGGCGCGGAGCGCAGGAGCGCAGGGGAGGAGCGCAGCGCAGTGAACTTGACAAGTGTAAACTTAATACTAAGCTTTTTTGCACCTGGTACAATGGTACCCCATGATCCTCCTTCCAATTGATTTTTTTATTGTCAATTTGTGTTTGGCCCCAAACATTTTTTTTCCTTCTTCAATAAGTACAACTCCTATGAGCGATTGATCAGAGCTCTAATTTCGGGTGTTGATTGAGTTCACCTTGTTATGTATAGAATGAATGATGGGATTCATGTTTTTGTACATATCACAGAGGATCTAGTATGATAATATTAATACTTCTACATAGTATTACCTCACCTTCCATACCATTGTCCACTTGTTTTGTGCTACTATCCAATGGGGACACGTTTATTTTGTTGATATGTCACGTAAGAGTATAATATACTTCTGATATCTCTGAGAGTGTATATAAAGACTATAGATTTTGTAGTATGTTAAGGTGATCAAAGTTTCTCTGTATTACCTTTATACATGACAACAGATTATAATGCTGTCAAATTTATGTGGGCTATAACCAAACAAAACATTGTAATTTCTTTCTGACAGCAGTTTAGCTAGTCAATTTTATACAGATTGTAATAGTATCAAACCGATGTGGGCTTTAACCAAACCACATACAGTATTTTTTTTCTGTCCGCACATTAACTGGTCATTTTTATACAGATTATAATATTGTCAAATTGACATGAGCTATAACCAAACATCTCTGTGATTTTTTCTGTCAGAAAACAGCTAGTAAGTTTTTTATTGCATTGACACTATCGTAAGAGACAATGTTTTCTTACTATTTGCAGATATTTAAGGATTTAACATTATGGAAGTGTTCAGCAGATGATCTTTTACAAGTGAAAAGAATACATTTTTATAAGGAGCAATCAATGTGGGACCATTACAAGGTGTGTGATTTATCCATGTTCCAACCTTTTCTGCTGACAAAGATGGTTCAGAATAATGTAGTGGTCATCTGTTTGACAGATAAGCTGCATTATCTCTAGATCAGCTGGCTCAAACTTCTTTGTTGTGTCATCTCCACTATTGTAGAGTTTCTATTGGACGGAAGATTACTAGTGTCGACAAGCATAACCAGTCAATCCTAAGAAGTCTTAGTTCTATAGAGAAGAAACACACAAATTATAACTATTCTTTGTGAAATCAATGTATATTTCTTATTTAAAATTATCTAGCTCTGCTTCTCTATATTTCCCTTCACCTTTTCTGATGCTAATGTGCTCTTATTGCAGGATTTAGAGGACAAAACTAATTATATGGACATATTATAACAGGTTTTATATCAGAAATAATCTTGAAACGTGCAAGCGAAATCTTCACATTTTTCCAGAAGCCATATCCATAAAAGCTGCGAAAGCCATCAAGCTGATGTACCAAACTAGCTATAGAATTTTTAGATAGATTTCCACTGAGAATTTCCATTTTTTTCTCAAATTGGTTTCAACTTTCAGATAGTTAGAATTAGAATTAGAAGTTTATTTTCTAGTGACATACACATTATTGTATGAACGTAGAGTTCACTTGTAAACTATACCCTTTGTAATAAAAATAGTTGTAATGGCGTGCACATTGCTACTTGTTTTGCGGCTGTGATTATGAGAAACTTTTTCAGTTAATTATGAGAATAAGATGATTGTAATGCAACAATGATGTTGAATAATGCCTACACAACTACATTATTTGATGATCTGCATGTGCGGCAGGGCATGATAAAACAATCCAATTCAAAATAGTGAAATACAACAAATGTATGCCGTCATATGGGCATGTCTAGTAGAATGTATATATATTTGTTTAGACACATTTTTGAGCGTGCCTATATAGCGTCTCAAGTCATGTAGACACACTGTTGAGCGTTTTATATAGCGTCTCATGTCATGTAGACACGCTCTTCAGCGTCCTTATATAGCGTCTCATGTCATGTAGACACGCCTATCAAGCGTGTCTAAATGTTTGAGACGGTCCGTGTGGAGACGTTCGAAGGACGCTTTACTAAAACGACTCTACAATTGGCTAGAGATGAAATACCACGTCACTAGCTATGTAATTTGACGTCTCTACTGGCAGGTTTTGTTGTAGTGTGTGTGTGTGTGATTTCATCTCTCCTTCCTCCTATTCGATTGCCTCTAAATAGCAATCGCCATTCGCCATTGTTCCTCAAGGCAATAAGAAACAAGCACAAGAAGCTCCTAGCCAATCAAAACCCGGCCTGCATCACTATAGAATATGATTTATTATTTTTTAGTGAGGATATGTTAATTATGTAGTTACTGCATAAATACAAAAAATTATAGCATAAATGTGATCAATACCGCTGACATGGAGCGCTGGAGGCCCTACACAAAATACTGGTGATATTTAAAATATCCCCACTTAATAAACAAGTCAATCATATGGCCCGCTGCTACCTCTTGAGCACTGCGTTGGTTTCCCTTAAAAAAGACAGGGTGATGCAGCAAAGTAGTGTAAGTATTTCCCTCAGTTTTTTAGAATTAAGGTATCAATCCAGTAGGAGGCCACGCGCGAGTCCCTCGCACCTACACAAACAAATAAAATCCTCACAACCAACGCAATAAAGGGGTTGTCAATCCCTTCACGGTCACTTTTATGATAAAGTGAGATCTGATAGATATGATAGATATGATAAAGTGAGATCTGATAGATATGGTAAGATAATATTTTTGGTATTTTTATGTTAAAGATGTAAAGTAAATAAAGCAAAATAAAAATGGCAAAAGAAATAGCTTGTTGATGGAAGATTAATATGATGGAAAATAGACCCGGGGGCCATATGTTTCACTAGTGGCTTCTCTCGAGAGCGTAAGTATTACGGTGGGTAAACAAATTACTGTTGAGCAATTGACAGAATTGAGCATAGTTGTGAGAATATCTAGGTATGATCATGTATATAGGCATCACGTCCGAGACAAGTAGACCGACTCATGCCTGCATCTACTACTATTACTCCACACATCGACCGCTATCCAGCATGCATCTAGAGTATTAAGTTCAAAAGAACAGAGTAACGCTTTAAGCAAGATGACATGATGTAGAGAGATAAGCTCATGCAATATGATATAAACCCCATCTTGTTATCCTCGATGGCAACAATGCAATACGTGCCTTGCTGCCCCTACTGTCACTGGGAAAGGACACCGCAAGATTGAACCCAAAGCTAAGCACTTCTCCCATTGCAAGAAAGATCAATCTAGTAGGCCAAACCAAACTGATAATTCGAAGAGACTTGCAAAGATAACCAATAATACATAAAAGAATTCAGAGAAGATTCAAATATTGTTCATAGATAAACTTGATCATAAACCCACAATTCATCGGTCTCAACAAACACACCGCAAAAGAAGATTACCTCGAATAGATCTCCACAAGAGAGGGGGAGAACATTGTATTGAGATCCAAAAAGAGGTAAGAAGCCATCTAGCTAATAACTATGGACGCGAAGGTCTGAAATAAATTACTCACACATCATCGGAGAGGCTATGGTGTTGATGTAGAAGCCCTCCGTGATCGATGCCCCCTCCGGCGGAGCTTCAGAAAAGGCCCCAAGATGGGATCTCACGGGTATAGAAGGTTGTGGCGGTGGAATTAGGGTTTTTGCTCCGTATCTGGTAGTTTGGGGTACGTGAGTATATATAGGAGGAAGAAGTACGTCAGTGCAGCAATGTGGGCCCACGAGGGTGGAGGGCGTGCCCCTTACCTCGTGCCTTCCTGGTTGCTTTCTTGACGTAGGGTCCAAGTCCTCTGTATCACGTTCGTTTCGAAAATCACGTTCCTGATGGTTTCATTCCGTTTGGACTCCGTTTGATATTCCTTTTCTGTGGAACTCTGAAATAGGCAAAAAAACAACAATTCTGGGCTGGGCCTCCGGTTAATAGGTTAGTCCCCAAAATAATATAAGATTGTATAATAAAGCCCAATAATGTCCAAAACAGAATATAATATAGCATGGAGCAATCAAAAATTATAGATACGTTGGAGACGTATCAAGCATCCCCAAACTTAATTCATGTTCGTCCTCGAGTAGGTAAATGATAAAAACATAATTTTTGATGTGAAATGCTACTTGGCATAATTTCAATGTAATTTTCTTAATTGTGGCATGAATATTCAGATCCGAAAGATTCAAGAAAAAAGTTTAATATTGACATAAAAATAATAATACTTCAAGCATACTAACTAAGCAATTATGTCTTCTCAAATAACATGGCCAAAGAAAGTTATCCCTACAAAATCATATAGTCTGGCTATGCTCCATCTTCATCACACAAAATATTCAAATCATGCACAACCCCGATGACAAGCCAAGCAATTGTTTCATACTTTTGGTGTTCTCAAACTTTTTTAATCTTCACGCAATACATGAGCGTGAGCCATGGACATAGCACTATACACTACAAGAAATCTGTTAATACATGACGGATCTGATCTGTCACAAATCAGTCAAAAACTGTCATGCATGCCTCATGGACTTGAAATCCGTCATGTATATCGCGTCATAATTTGACATTGTACCTTCCTTGACGGTCCTTGACCGTCATGGATTTACCTTAGGCCCGTCCAAGCCCAAACTAGGCCCGATCCTTAGTGACGGAACATACCATCATGGACCAATGTGCCATGTAGGATTCTCAGTTGAACAAGTGGAATGATGTGGCTGCCAACATGGATGCTACTTTTCGTCACAGAAATTATCATGGATTTAGGATCAATTTAAATATGATCTGGTCCATTTCTTTCAGCCCAATTTGACCCAAAACGCTTTTAGCATAACATGTCACATAAATGATAATGGCAATTTTGGCCCAAGATAGTATTTCCAAAGTGTCATACATGTTACACAAATCATTCAATATGCAGCCATACATAGGTATTTGTACAACTAGTAGTTTATAAAATCCTCCATGAAATGATAATATACATCATATATTGACAAAATATATCACACAAATGTTAGGAAGGAGTACAAATCCAATTTACATCAACAACACATATAAACTACTAAGTTTGTTATTCATTTTGTCGTCGGCCCTCCTGCTGGCAACTATATGTCATGGCAGATTGTGATGGACACCAAGTAGCCCGCTACCCAATCATACCTACCATATTTACAACAACATTAGACATTTGTAGATATGAATAAATAATAGAAATAAGAGAATTAGACGAAAGCAAAAAATATCAGCAGCAGTAGAGGCCATATAAATCCGCCAAACAATGGCATCATTAACAAACAATAACCATGATGTGAAGCCACTGCTCATGTCTCAACAAGTTTACACATAAAAATAAATATTTACACTGGCAATAGTAAACAGCACTTGCCAAGTGAACCCAAAATGGCATGCAAAATAACTAAGAGCCATGGCCACTAACAGATTTATATAAGTGGAAATGGTTCTGTTAAGAGATATTGAGATAATAGTTAGGATGTATCAGTTATTGATCCTAACAACATGCATGGGGTTACTTTGGTTCAAGTACGTAACTCTGAATTAGATCAACCAAATAGGTGCAGTTCAGTAGTAGTTGAGTTATGGAATGGAAATAACTGAGAAATCATAGGAGTGGCAGTAGAGAACTAAACCATTGATCGCGGAGCAGCTCCAACCGCTACCACCGCTGCTGCCCTCTCAAGCTCTATTATGCACCATGCAACGACATGGATGTTACGGCGCAACCAGACCTGCATCACAAAAAGAGGAACAACATCAAGAAAAAGATTTAGGATCACTAGTGAGTAGCACTATTGAGGAAGGCGGCCTAGGCATGGAGCAAAGGAGTTGAAGAAAAAATGTGTTGTGTAACCGTGTTGGCAAGTGCTAGCTCTGTTTGTGCCTCAAGACTGAGAGACAGTGAGCTAACACGTAGGCTTGGTACTAGTACTAGTACGTGGAGAGCTAATAGTAGTAGTACTACTACTATAAATTGACTCACTAATAGATGTGCTTCATACACAAATTAATACCGATGTAATTTTCTTCTTAGATTCAGACTAAACTTATTTTGGAATACATATTCACCAGGCTGCAGCACGAGACAGTAAGGACAAAAAAAGAAATGCCTAGGGAGAAAACTCTCAACAGAACATGTTGACATGTTACTACAGTAACATAAATCATAAATCATGTCTCCAAGACCTATAGGGAAAATCTCTGAATAAGATCTTGATAGAAGGCCACATACCACAGTGCAACGGTTTGTCTCAACTTGGTACCCTATTGTTTGTCTCTATTTGGTATCCTGTAGTGTACAAGATACAAAGGAAATTCCGTATTAAAATTCTGAGAGGAGGCACGCACACACAACACACCGGCTGCTGAACCGGAGCCCTCGATAGTAGTTGCCGCCACCTTGTCAGCACGCACACACAACACACTATTAAGAGTTAGAGAAGGCAGTAGCCACACTAGGCCAATTATCCTGACAGTGTTGGACCCTTTTTTATCAATATATGATAAATGAAATTGGGGAAACTGCCCAATCCCACTTTCCATTTTCCTTGTTAAAACTTTATTCTTAGTATTACTTTCTTTTTAAGAAAATGAAATCCGACCTCATCAATAGTATAAATTAGTTGATGAGAAATTGAGAAGATAAATACAGTACACAAGGATACAAAACCTGAACTTCATAATTCCGGCTCTACTAGCTCGCTCGGGTATACTGTCCTTATCGAAAAAAAACCATGCAAATAAAAAACGAAATAGTTGTCGGCAGATAGCTTTCTTGAATAAATTGGGCCCAAAAGGACTAACACCGATCTCAGCAGAATCTAGAGGCAGCTAGCAAATATATGATGCAGAGTCAGAGACATGATTCTAGTAGGTTGTAAGAACATGAATAAGTATAGAGCATTCGTACAATTAGCAAGTCCACCCATGAGCATATGAAATGGAATGTCCTGAGCGTACACAACATTAGTAGTGGATAGGTTTGCACTTATGGTGCGCAATGTCCCAACAGTTATATCTGTAAATATGTAACCCAGCCAAACAAGATAAGAAAGTCATACGCTTAAACTGATTGAGTTCTCATGTATCTCTAATTATTATATAGATACTACAAAGTAGACAAAGGACATTAGATAATTCTAAAATCAGGGGAAATTATCACAACAAATAGTACCATGGCCATCATAACATAACATAGTTTCTGCATCTGATATACACATTACACTGAATCATTGGGTGAAAATTAGAGCATCCACATGAGACACATGTAGCTCCATCTGTGCTTCATGAGTTCAGCTTAACTATAAAGAACCTATAAAGCCTCAATTATCTCCTACAGAACTTCTCATTTGAAGACATTTGTATTACCTCCTTTATTTATACAAGCTTGACACCAAATCTATAACTGCAAAGGAAAATATATTATGTTCTATGCTTGCAAGAACATGAACTTGTTCAGATATGTACAGATGAAGACGCTAAGTCAGTCAAAGCACATCCTAACAAAAACACAAGATGGCGGGAGGAGAGGGAGATGGGGTTAGGGGTGCTCACCTGGGCAAGGGAGGCCTGCAGTGGTCCAAATGTGGCAGAGGAGATTGCCACAAGATGCACGGCCGCGCCAGAGATGCGGCAGAGGAGGTCGGGGTCGCAGCCGTGCAGCCCAACACGTGCGAGCGAACCCAGCTAGGGGGTGCCATCCAGGAGCCAGAGGGGGCGCGGTCTGGGACAGAGCAGATCGTCAGAGAGACGCCGTCGACGGACGTGACGCCATAGCCGAAACATTAGCCACGGACTCAGTGTCACGGGCGAGCGCCGAAGACCGGGAGAGGTGGATCTAGCCGGCCTGGAGGGCCATGGTCGCAGACCAGCTCGTGTGTGCGTTGTGAGATGGTGAACATCGCCGGAATCAACGGTAGTTGGCTGTGCCGTGAGGGGTCATACGGGAGAGAGAGAGAGATTATTCGTGAGATCTGAGAGGGATGGATGGATTGGGGATGCGGCCGATCTGGTAGCTGCCGGATCCGCGAGGTGAGAGGGGAGGGAGGGCCGACGGCGAGCTGTGGGAGGAGGGGCAAGGAGGTGGTCGGTGGTTTCCATGTGTGGGGGCGATGGGGAATCAGGAGGGGGCTGCGGAGGAGGATGAGAGGATGAGGGTTAGGGTTAGCGTTTTATATGGGTAAAGGTTAGGCGGGCTTTAGCGGGCTTCGGCGGGCTTTCGGGGATGTACCGTGCCATCCTTGACGGTTTTCTGAAATGTCATCAAAAATCCGTTATAGATTAACAGGTTTCTTGTAGTGATATGTGGAATAGAATGGTGGTTGTGGAGAAGACAAAAAGGGAGAAGATAGTCTCACATCAACTAGGCGTATCAACGGGCTATGGAGATGCCCATTAATAGATATCAATGTGAGTGAGTAGGGATTGCCATGCAACGGATGCATGATACGTCTCCAACGTATCTATAATTTTTGATTGCTCCATGCTATCTTATCTACTGTTTTGGACATTATTGGCTTTATTATCCACTTTTATATTATTTTTGGGACTAACCTATTAACCGGAGGCCCAGCCCAGAATTGCTGTTTTTTGCCTGTTTTAGGGTTTCGAAGAAAAGGAATATCAAACGGAGTCCAAACGGAATGAAACCTTCGGGAACGTGATTTTCTCATCGAATACAACTCATGACACTTGGACCCTACGTCAAGAAACGTAACAGGAGGCCACGAGGTAGGGGGCGCGCCTACCACCCCCCCCCCCGGCGTGCCCTCCACCCTCGTGGGGCCCCTGTTGCTCCACCGACGTACTTCTTCCTCCTATATATACCCACGTACCCCCAAACGATCAGAGACGGAGCCAAAACCCTAATTCCACCGCCGTAACTTTCTGTATCCAGGAGATCCCATCTGGGGGCCTATTCCGGAGCTCCGCCGGAGGGGGCATCGATCACGGAGGGCTTCTACATCAACACCATAGCCTCTCCGATGAAGTGTGAGTAGTTTACCTCAGACCTACGGGTCCATAGTTAGTAGCTAGATGGCTTCTTCTCTCTTTTTGGATCTCAATACAATGTTCTCCCCCTCTCTTGTGGAGATCTATTCGATGTAATCTTTTTTTTGCGGTGTGTTTGTTGAGACCGATGAATTGTGGGTTTATGATCAAGTCTATCTATGAATAATATTTGAATCTTCTTTGAATTCTTTTATGTATGATTGGTTATCTTTGCAAGTCTCTTCGAATTATCAGTTTGGTTTGCCCTACCAGATTGATCTTTCTTGCAATGGGAGAAGTGCTTAGCTTTGGGTACAATCTTGCGGTGTCCTTTCCCAGTGACAGTAGGGGCAGCAAGGCACGTATTGTATTGTTGCCATCGAGGATAACAAGATGGGGTTTTCTTCATACTGCATGAGTCTATCCCTCTACATCATGTCATCTTGCTTAAGGCGTTACTCTATTTTTAACTTAATACTCTAGATGCATGCTGGATAGCGGTCGATGAGTGGAGTAATAGTAGTAGATGCAGGCAGGAGTCGGTCTATTTGTCTCGGACGTGATGCCTATATACATGATCCTACCTAGATATTCTCATAACTATGCTCAATTATGTCAATTGCTTAACAGTAATTTGTTCACCCACCGTAGAATACTTATGCTCTCGAGAGAAGCCACTAGTGAAACCTATGGCCCCCGGGTCTATCTTTATCATATCAATCTCCTACTACTTAGTCATTTACTTAGTTATTTACTTTGCCTTTATTTTACTTTGCATCTTTATCATAAAACTACCAAAAATATTATCTTATCACATCTATTAGATCTCACTGTCGTAAGTGGCCCTATAGGGATTGACAACCCCTATTTGCGTTGGTTGCGAGGATTTATTTGATTTGTGCGGGTGCAAGGGACTCGCACGTAGCCTCCTACTGGATTGATACCTTGGTTCTCAAAAACTAAGGGAAATACTTACGCTACTTTGCTGCATCATCCCTTCCTCTTCGGGGAAAACCAACGTAGTGCTAAAAGAGGTAGCAAGAAGGATTTTTGGCGCCGTTGCCGGGGAGGTCTACGCAAAAGTCAACATACCAAGTACCCATCACATACCCTTATCTCCCGCATTACATTATTTGCCATTTGCCTCTCGTTTTCCTCTCCCCCCCAATTCACCCTTGCCGTTTTATTTGCCCTCTCTCTCTCTCTATCCTCCCTCTCTTTCTCTATTTGCCTCTTTTTGTCCGCTTGCTTTTTGTTTGCTTGTGTGTTAGTTTGCTTGCTTGTCACGATGGCTCAAGATAATACTAAATTGTGTGACTTCACCAATACCAACAACAATGATTTTATTAGCACTCCAATTGCTCCTCTTACCGATGCTGAATCTTGTGATATTAATACTGCTTTGCTGAATCTTGTCATGAAAGATCCGTTTTCTGGCCTTCCTAGTGAAGAAGCTGCTACCCATCTAAATAGCTTCGTTGATTTGTGTGACATGCAAAAGAAGAAAGATGTGGATAATGATATTGTTAAATTGAAGATATTTCCTTTTTCACTTAGAGATCGTGCTAAAGCTTGGTTTTCGTCTTTGCCTAAAAATAGTATTGATTCATGGAACAAGTGCAAAGATGCTTTTATCTCTAAGTATTTTCCTCCCGCTAAGATCATCTCTCTTAGAAATGATATTATGAACTTTAAGCAACTTGATCATGAACATGTTGCACAAGCTTGGGAGAGAATGAAATTAATGATACGTAATTGCCCTACTCATGGTTTAAATTTGTGGATGATTATACAAAATTTTTATGCCGGATTGAATTTTGCTTCTAGAAATCTTTTAGATTCGGCCGCGGGGGGCACTTTTATGGAAATCACTTTAGGAGAAGCTACTAAACTCCTAGATAATATTATGGTTAATTATTCTCAATGGCATACTGAAAGATCTACTAATAAAAAGGTGCATGTGATAGAAGAAATTAATGTTTTGAGTGGAAAGATGGATGAACTTATGAAATTGTTTGCTAATAAGAGTGTTTCTTCTGATCCTAATGATATGCCTTTGTCTACTTTGATTGAGAATAATAATGAATCTATGGATGTCAATTTTGTTGGTAGGAACAATTTTGGTAATAACGCGTATAGAGGAAATTTCAATCCTAGGCCTTACCCTAGTAATCCCACTAATAATTATGGTAATTCCTACAACAATTCTTATGGAAATTATAATAAGATGCCCTCTGATTTTGATTCTTATATTAAAGAATTTATTACTTCACAAAAGAATTTTAATGCTATATATGATTGAAGAAAAATTGCTTAAGATTGATGATTTGGCTAGGAACGTTGATAGAATTGCTCTTGATGTTGATTCTTTGAAACTTAGATCTATTCCACCTAAGCATGATATCAATGAGTCTCTCAAATCCATGAGAATTTCCATTGATGAGTGCAAAGAAAGAACCGCTAGGATGCGTGCTAAGAAAGATGCCTTTATAAAAGCGTGTTCTTCTAATTCCTATGAAAATAATGATGAAGATCTAATAGTTATTGATGTGTCCCCTATTAAATCTTTGTTTTGCAATATGAATATTGATAATGATGGGACTGAATATGACCCACCTTTACCTAGAAGGCGTTCCAAGAATTCTGAATCTTTTGATCTTGATGCTAAATTTGATAAAAGTGGATTGCAGAAATTAAAACCCTAGATGTTGCTAAACCCACTATTATGGATTTCAAGGAATTTAATTATGAAAATTGCTCTTTGATTGATTGTATTTCCTTGTTGCAATCCATGCTAAATTGTCCTCACGCTTATAGTCAAAATAAAGCGTTTACTAAACATATCGTTGATGCCTTGATGCAATCTTATGAAGAAAAACTTGAATTGGAAGTTTCTATCCCTAGAAAACTTTATGATGAGTGGGAACCAACTATTAAAATTAAAATTAAATATCATGAATGCTATGCTTTATGTGATTTGGGTGCTAGTGTTTCCACGATTCCAAAGACTTTGTGTGATTTGTTAGGTTTCCGTGATTTTGATGATTGCTCTCTAAACTTGCACCTTGCGGATTCCACTATTAAGAAACCTATGGGAAGAATTAATTATGTTATTATTGTTTCAAATAGAAATTATGTGCCCGTAGATTTTATTGTTCTTGACATAGATTGCAATCCTTCATGCCCTATTATTCTTGGTAGACCTTTCCTTAGAACGATTGGTGCAATTATTGGTATGAAGGAAGGAAATATTAGATTCCAATTTCCATTAAGGAAAGGCATGGAACACTTTCCTAGAAATAAAATTAAATTACCTTATGAATCTATTATGAGAGACACATATGAATTGCCTACAAAGATGGCAATACCTAGATCTATCTTTGCTTGTTATGCCTAGCTAGGGGCGTTAAACAATAGCGCTTGTTGGGAGGCAACCCAATTTTATTTTTATTCCTTGCTTTTTGCTCCTGTTTAGTAATAAATAAATTATCTATACTATGTTTTGGTTGTGTTTTTTTGTGTTTAATTAGTGTTTGTGCCAAGTAGAACCGTTGGGAAGACTTGGGGAAAGTCTTGTTGAACTTGCTGTAAAAAACAGAAACTTTAGCGCTCACGAGCACTGCTGTAATTTTTATTTGGAAAGTGCTATTTAGTTAATTATTTTTGCATATGTTTAATATATAAATTCCTCACGTCCAGAAATTCATTTTAGAATTTTTGAGGTTCCAGATCTTGCGCTAGCTACAGATTACTACAGACTGTTCTGTTTTTGACAGATTCTGTTTTTCGTGTGTTGTTTGCTTATTTTGATGAATCTATGGCTAGTAAAATAGTTTATAAACCATAGAGAAGTTGGAATACAGTAGGTATAACACCCATATAAATAAAGAATGAGTTCATTACAGTACTTTGAAGTGATCTTTTATTCTCTTTCTCTGACGGAGCCGCGAGATTTTCTACTTTAAGTTTTGTGTTGTGAAGTTTTCAAGTTTTGGGTAAAGATTTGATGGATTATGGAACAATAAGTGGAAAGAGCCTAAGCTTGCCGATGCCCATGGCACCCCAAAGATAATCTAAGGACACCTAAAAGTTAAATCTTGGGGATGCCCCGGAAGGCATCCCCTCTTTCGTCTACTTCTATCGGTAACTTTACTTGGAGCTATATTTTTATTCGCCACATGATATGTGTTTTGCTTGGAGCGTCTTGTATTATTTGAGTCTTTGCTTATTAGTTTACCACAATCATCCTTGCTGTACAAACCTTTTTAGAGAGCCATACATGATTTGGAATTTGTTAGAATACTCTATGTGCTTCGCTTATATCTTTTGTATTATATAGTTTTGCTCTAGTACTTCGCTTATATCTTTTAGAGTATGTTGAATAATATGATAAGTTTGATACTTGATAATTGTTTTGAGATATGGAGATGGTGATATTAAAGTCATGCTAGTTGAGTAGTTGTGAATTTGAGAAATACTTGTGTTGAAGCTTGTGATTCCCGTAGCATGCACGTATGGTGAACCGTTATGTGATGAAGTCAGAGCATGATTTATTTATTGATTGTCCTCCTTATGAGTGGCGGTCGGGGACGAGCGATGGTCTTTTCCTACCAATCTATCCCCCTAGGAGCATGCGCGTAATAATTTGCTTTGATAACTTGTGGATTTTTGCAATAAATATATGAGTTCTTTATGACTAATGTTGAGTCCATGGATTATACGCACTCTCACACTTCCACCTTTGATAGCCTCTCTAATACCGCGCACCTTTAGCCGCTATCATACACCCACCATATACCTTCCTCAAAATAGCCACCATACCTACCTATTATGGCATTTCCATAACCATTCCGAGATATATTGCCATGCAATTGCTACCTCTTGAGCACTGCGTTGGACTTCCCCGAAGAGGAGAGGATGATGCAGCAAAGTAGCGTAAGTATTTCCCTCAGTTTTTGAGAACCAAGGTATCAATCCAGTAGGAGGCTACGCTCGAGTCCCTTGTACCTACACAAAAACAATAGCTCAACGCAACCAACGCGCTTAGGGGTTGTCAATCCCTTCAGGTCACTTACGAAAGTGAGATCTGATAGAGATGATAAATAATATTTTTGGTATTTTTGGTATAGAGATGCAAAGTAAAAAGTAAAAGGCAAAGTAAAAGCAAAGCAATAATAAAGTGATGGAGAATGATATGATGAGAAAGAGACCCGGGGGCCATAGGTTTCACTAGTGGCTTCTCTCAAGAGCATAAGTATTCTACGGTGGGTGAACAAATTAGTGTTGAGCAATTGAAAGAATTGAGCATAGTTATGAGAATATCTAGGTATGATCATGTATATAGGCATCACGTCCGAGACAAGTAGACTGACTCCTGCCTGCATCTACTACTATTACTCCACTCATCGACCGCTATCCAGCATGCATCTAGAGTATCAAGTTAAAAACAGAGTAACTCCTTAAGCAAGATGACATGATGTAGAGGGATAGTTTCATGCAATATGATAAAAAACCCATCTTGTTATCCTCGATGGCAACAATACAATACGTGCCTTGCTGCCCCTTCTATCACTGGGAAAGGACACGCAAGATCGAACCCAAAGCTAAGCACTTCTCACGTGGCAAGAAAAACTAATCTAGTAGGCCAAACCAAACTGATAATTCTAAGGGACTTGCAAAGATAACCAATCATACATAAAAGAATTCAGAGAAGATTCAAATATTATTCATAGATAAACTGGATCATAAACCCACAATTCATCGATCTCAACAAACACACCGCAAAAAGAAGATTACATCGAATAGATCTCCACAAGAGAGGGGGAGAACATTGTATTGAGATCCAAAAAGAGAGAAGAAGCCATATAGCTACTAACTATGGACCCGTAGGTCTGAAGTAAACTACTCACACTTCATCGGAGAGGCTTGGATGATGATGTAGAAGCCCCCGTGCTCGGTTCCCCTTCAGGCGGAGCTCTGGAACAGGCCCCAAGATGGGATCTCGTGGATACAGAAAGTTGCGGCGGTGGAATTCGGTTTTTGGCTCCGTCCCCGATTGTTTGGGGGTACGTAGGTATATATTGGAGGAAGAAGTACGCCGATGGAGCTTCGAGGGGCCCACGAGGTAGGGGGCGCGCCCTAGGAGGGGCACCCCCCACCCTCGTGACCACCTCGTTTCTTTCTTGACGGGGGGTCCAAGTCTCCTGGATCTTATCTAATGAGAAAATCACGTTTCTGAAGATTTCATTACGTTTGGACTCCGTTTGATATTATGTTTCTCCGAAACACTGAAATAGGCAAAAAAACAACAATTCTGGGCTGGGCCTCCGGTTAATAGGTTAGTCCCAAAAATAATATAAAAGTGGAAAATAAAGCCCAATATCATCCAAAACAGTAGATAATATAGCATGGAGCAATCAAAAGTTATAGATACGTTGGAGACGTATCAAGCATCCCCAAGCTTAATTCCTGCTCGTCCTCGAGTAGATAATGATAAAAAGAGAATTTTTGATGCGGAGTGCTACTTGGCATAATTTCAATATAAGTCTTCTTAATTGTCTTATGAATATTCAGATCCGAAAGATTCAAGACAAAAGTTCATATTGACATAAAAATGATAATACTTCAAGCATACTAACTAAGCAATTATGTCTTCTCAAAATAACATGGCCAAAGAAAGTTTATCCCTACAAAATCATATAGTTTAGTCATGTTTCATTTTCGTCACACAAGAATGCTCTCATCATGCACAACCCCGATGACAAGCCAAGCAATTGTTTCATACTTTAGTAATCTCAAACCTATAAACTTTCACGCAGTACATGAGCGCGAGCCATGGACATAACACTATGGGTGGAATAGAATATGATGAAGGGGGTTATGTGGAGAAGACAAAAAAGGATAAAGTCTCACATTAACGAGGCTAGTCAATGGGCTATGGAGATGCCCACCGATTGGTGTTAATGCAAGGAGTAGGGATTGCCATGCAACAGATGCACTAGAGCTATAAATGTATGAAAGCTCAACAAAAGAAACTAGTGGGTGTGCATCCAACTTTCTTGCTCACGAAGACCTAGGGCACTTGATGAGGCCCATTGTTGGAATATACAAGCCAAGTTCTATAATGAAAGATTCCCACTAGTATATGAAAGTGATAACATGAGAGACTCTCTACTATGAAGATCATGGTGCTACTTTGAAGCACAGGTGTGGTAAAAGGATAGTAACATTGTCCCTTCTCTCTTTTTCTCTTATTTTTTGGGCCTTTTTTATGGCCTTTCTTTTTTTGGGGCCTTCTCTTTTTTATGGCCTTTCTCTTTTTTTTATTCCTCACTTGGGACAATGCTCTAATAATGATGATCATCACACTTCTATTTGTTTACAACTCAATGAGTACAACTCGATACTAGAACAAAGATGAGTCTATATGAATGCCTCCGGCGGTGTACCGGGATATGCAATGAATCAAGAGTGACATGTATGAAAGAATTATGAATGGTGGCTTTGCCACAAATACGATATCAACTACATGATCATGCAAATCAATATGACAATGATGATGCGTGTCATAATAAACGGAACGGTGGAAAGTTGCATGGCAATATATCTCGGAATGGCTATGGAAATTCCATGATAGGTAGGTATGGTGGCTGTTTTGAGGAAGATATAAGGAGGTTTATGTGTGAAAGAGCGTATCATATCACGGGGTTTGGATGCACCGGCGAAGTTTGCGCCAACTCTCAATGTGATAAAGGGCAATGCACGGTACCGAAGAGGCTAGCAAGGATGGAAGGGTGAGAGTGCGTATAATCCATGGACTCAACATTAGTCATAAATAACTCACATACTTATTGCAAAAATCTACAAGTCATTAAAAACCTCAGCACTACGCGCATGCTCCTAGAGGGATAGATTGGTAGGAAAAGACCATCGCTCGTCCCCGACCGCCACTCATAAGGAAGACAATCAAATAACACCTCACGTTTCAAATTTGTTGCATAACGTTTACCATACGTGCATGCTACGGGACTTGCAAACTTCAACACAAGTATTTCTCAATTTCACAACTACTCAACTAGCATGACTTTGATATTATTACCTCCATATCTCAAAACAATCATCAAGCATCAAACTTTTCTTAGTATTCAACACACTCATAAGAAAGTTTTATTATTAATCTTGCATACCAAGCATATTAAGATTTTAAGCAAATTACCATGCTATTAAGACTCTCAAAATAATCTAAGTGAAGCATGAGAGATCAATAGTTTATATAAAACAAATCCACCACCATGCTCTAAAAGATATAAGTGAAGCACTAGAGCAAAACTATAAAGCTCAAAAGATATAAGTGAAGCACATAGAGCAACATTATAGAGCTCAAAAGATATAAGTGAAGCACATAGAGTATTCTATCAAATTCCAAATCATGTATGGCTCTCTCAAAAGGTGTGTACAGCAAGGATGATTGTGGTGGACTAAAAAGCAAAGACTCAACTCATAAAAGACGCTCCAAGCAAAACACATATCATGTGGTGAATAAAAATATACCTCCAAGTAAAGTTACCGATAGAAGTAGACGAAAGAGGGGATGCCTTCTGGGGTATCCCCAAGCTTTGGATTTTAGGTGGCCTTAGATTATCTTGGGGGTGCCATGGGCATACCCAAGATTAGGCTCTTGCCACTCCTTGTTCCATAATCCATCAAATCTTTACCCAAAACTTGAAAACTTCACAACACAAAACTTAAAGTAGAAAATCTCGTGAGCTCCGTTAGCGAAAGAAAACAAAAGACCACTTCAAGATACTGTAATAAACTCATTATTTATTTATATTGGTGCTATACCTACTTTATTCCAACTTCTCTATGGATTATAAACTATTTTACTAGCCATAGATTCATCAAAATAAGCAAACAACACACGAAAAACAGAATATGTCAAAAACAGAACAGTCTGTAGTAATCTGTAGCTAGCGCAAAATGTGGAACCCCAGAAATTCTAAAATAAATTGCTGGACGTGAGGAATTTATCTATTAATCATATTCAAAAAGAATTAACTAAATATCACTTTCCAAATAAAAATGACAGCCGTTCTCGTGAGCCCTAAAGTTTCTGTTTTTTACAGCAAGTTCAACAAGACTTTCCCCAAGTCTTCCCAACGGTTCTACTTGGCACAAACACTAATTAAACACAAAAAACACAACCAAAACAGAGGCTAGATAAATTATTTATTACTAAACAGGAGCAAAAGGCAAGGAATAAAAATAAAATTGGGTTGCCTCCCAACAAGCGCTATCGTTTTACGCCCCTAGCTAGGCATAACAAGCAAGAATAGATCTAGGTATTGCCATCTTTGGTAGGCAATCCATAAGTGACTGTCATGATAGATTCATATGTTAATTTTATTTTCTTTCTAGGGAAGTGTTCCATGCCCTTTTTTTAATGTAAATTGAAGTCTAATATTCCCTTCCTTCATATCAATAATTGCACCAACCGTTCTAAGGAAAGATCTACCGAGAATAATAGGGCAAGAAGGATTGCAATATATATCAAGAACGATAAAATCTACGGGCACATAATTCCTATTTGCAACAATAAGAACATCATTAATTCTTCCCATAGGTTTTTAATAGTGGAGTCCGCAAGATGCAAGTTTAGAGAGCAATCATCAAAATCACGGAAATCTAGCAAATCACACAAAGATTTGGGAATAGTAGAGACACTAGCACCCAAATCACACAAAGCATAAAACTCATAATCTTTAATTTTAATTTAAATACTAGGTTCCCACTCATCATAAGTTTTCTAGGGATAAAAACTTTCAACTCAAGTTTTTCTTCATAAGATTGCATCAAGGCATCAACGATATGTTCGGTAAAGGCTTTATTTTGACTATAAGCATGAGGAGAATTTAGCATGGATTGCAACAAGGAAATACAATCTATTAAAGAGCAATTTTCATAATTAAATTCCCTGAAATCCAATATAGTGGGTTTAGCAACATCTAGAGTTTTGTTTCTTTTAATCCCACTTTTATCAATTTCATCATCAAGATCTAAATACTCTGAATTTTTAGAACGCCTTCTAGGTAAAGGTGGATCATATTCAGTTTCATCAAGATTTATATTGCAAAACAAAGATTTAATAGGAGACACATCAACAACTTTTAGATCTTCATCTTGATTTTCATAGGAATTGGAAGAAGACGCTTTAATAAAGGCATCTTTCATAGCACGCGTCCTAGCGGTTCTTTCCTTGCACTCATCAATGGAAATTCTCATGGCTTTGAGAGACTCATTGATATCATGCTTAGGGGGAATAGATCTAAGCTTCAAAGAATCAACCTCAAGAGAAATTCTATCAACGTTCCTAGCCAAATCATCAACTTTAAGCAATTTTTCTTCAATCATAGCATTAAAATTCTTTTGCAAAGTAATAAATTATTTAATATTAGATTCAAAATCAGAGGGCATCTTATTATAATTTCCATAAGAGTTGTTGTAGGAATTTCCATAATTATTAGAAGGATTACTAGGATAAGGCCTAGGATTAAAATTCCCTCTATACGCGTTGTTACCAAAATTATTCCTATCAACAAAATTCATATCCATAGATTCCTTATTATTCTCAATCAAAGTAGCCAAAGGCATATCATTAGGTTCAGAAGAGACACTCTTAGTAGCAAATAATTTCATAAGTTCATCCATCTTTCCACTTAAAACATTAATTTCTTCTATCACATGCACTTTTTTATTAGTAGATCTTTCAGTGTGCCATTGAGAATAATTAACCATAATAGTATCTAGGAGTTTAGTAGCATCTCCTAAAGTGATTTCCATAAAAGTGCCTCTCGTGGCCGAATCTAAAAGATTTCTAGAAGCAAAATTCAATCCGGCATAAATTTTTTGTATAATCATCCACAAATTTAAACCATGAGTAGGGCAATTACGTATCATTAATTTCATTCTCTCCCAACCTTGTGCAACATGTTCATGATCAAGTTGCTTAAAATTCATAATATAGTTTCTAAGAGAGATGATCTTAGCGGGAGGAAAATACTTAGAGATAAAAGCATCTTTGCACTTGTTCCATGAATCAATACTATTTTTAGGCAAAGATGAAAACCAAGCTTTAGCACGATCTCTAAGAGAAAAAGGAAATAGCTTCATTTTAACAACATCATTATCCACATCTTTCTTCTTTTGCATATCACATAAATCAATGAAGCTATTAAGATGGGTAGCGGCATCTTCAGTAGGAAGGCCAGAAAACGGATCTTTCATGACAAGATTCAGCAAAGCAGCATTAATTTCACAAGATTCGGCATTGGTAAGAGGAGCAATCATAGTGCTAAGGAAATCATTATTGTTGGTATTGGTAAAGTCACACAATTTAGTATTATCTTGAGCCTTCGCGACAAACAAGCAATCCAACACACGGGCAAACAAAAAGCTAACGGGCAAAAAGAGGCAAATAGAGAAAGAGAGGGACGATAGAGAGAGAGAGGGCGAATAAAACGGCAAGGGTGAAGTGGGGGAGAGGAAAACGAGAGGCAAATGGCAAATAATGTAATGCGGGAGATAGGGATTGTGATGGGTACTTGGTATGTTGAATTTTGTGCAAACTCCCCGGCAACGGCGCCAGAAATTCTTCTTGCTACCTCTTGAGCACTGCGTTGGATTTCCCCGAAGCGGAGAGGATGATGCAGCAAAGTAGCGTAAGTATTTCCCTCAGTTTTTGAGAACCAAGGTATCAATCCAGTAGGAGGCTACGCTCGAGTCCCTTGTACCTACACAAAAACAATAGCTCAACGCAACCAACGCGCTTAGGGGTTGTCAATCCCTTCACGGTCACTTACGAAAGTGAGATCTGATAGAGATGATAAATAATATTTTTGGTATTTTTGGTATAAAGATGCAAAGTAAAAAGTAAAAGGCAAAGTAAAAGAAAGCAATAATAAAGTGATGGAGATTGATATGATGAGAAAGAGACCCGGGGGCCATAGGTTTCACTAGTGGCTTCTCTCAAGAGCATAAGTATTCTACGGTGGGTGAACAAATTACTGTTGAGCAATTGACAGAATTGAGCATAGTTATGAGAATATCTAGGTATGATCATGTATATAGGCATCACGTCCGAGACAAGTAGACTGACTCCTGCCTGCATCTACTACTATTACTCCACTCATCGACCGCTATCCAGCATGCATCTAGAGTATCAAGTTAAAAACAGAGTAACGCCTTAAGCAAGATGACATGATGTAGAGGGATAGCTTCATGCAATATGATAAAAAACCCATCTTGTTATCCTCGATGGCAACAATACATTACGTGCCTTGCCGCCCCTTCTGTCACTGGGAAAGGACACCGTAAGATCGAACCCAAAGCTAAGCACTTCTCCCATGGCAAGAAAAACCAATCTAGTAGGCCAAACCAAACTGATAATTCGAAGAGACTTGCAAAGGTAACCAATCATACATAAAAGAATTCAGAGAAGATTCAAATATTATTCATAGATAAACTGGATCATAAACCCACAATTCATCGGTCTCAACAAACACACCGCAAAAAGAAGATTACATCGAATAGATCTCCACAAGAGAGGGGGGGGGGAACATTGAATTGAGATCCAAATAGATCTAGCTACTAACTATGGACCCGTAGGTCTGAAGTAAACTACTCACACTTCATCGGAGAGGCTTGGATGATGATGTAGAAGCCCTCCGTGATCGGTTCCCCTTCCGGCGGAGCTCCGGAATAGGACCCAAGATGGGATCTCGTGGATACAGAAAGTTGCGGTGGTGGAATTAGGTTTTTGGCTCCGTCCTCGATTGTTTGGGGGTACGTAGGTATATATAGGAGGAAAAGTACGTCGGTGGAGCTTCGAGGGGGCCATGAGGTAGGGGCGCACCCTAGGGGGGGCGCCCCCACCCTCGTGACCACCTCGTGGCTTTCTTGACGGGGGGTCCAAGTCTCCTGGATCTTATCTGATGAGAAAATCACGTTTCCAAATATTTCATTCTGTTTGGAGTCCGTTTCATACTCTGTTTCTCCGAAACACTGAAATAGGCAAAAAACTTCAATTCTGGGCTGGGCCTCCGGTTAATTGGTTAGTCCCAAAAATAATATAAAAGTGGAAAATAAAGCCCAATATAGTCCAAAACAGTAGATAATATAGCATGGAGCAATCAAAAATTATAGATACATTGGAGACGTATCAGCAACTTTCCACTGTTCCGTTTATTACACACTCCATCATTGTCATATTGCTTAGCATGATCATGTAGTTGACATAGTATTTGTGGCAAAGCCACCGTTCATAATTCTTTCATACTTGTCACGCATGCATCATTGCATATCCCGGTACACCACTGGAGGCATTCATATAGAGTCATACTTTGTTCTAAGTATCGAGTTGTAATTGTTGAGTTGTAAGAAAATAAAGGTGTGATGATCATCATTATTAGAGCATTGTCCCAGTGAGGAAAGGATGATGGAGATTATGATTCCCCCACAAGTCGGGATGAGACTCCGGATGAAAAATAAAAAAAGATAAAGAAAAGAGGCCATAAAAAGGAAAAAAAGAGAAAAGGCCCAAAGAAAAAAAATGAGAGAAAAAGAGAGAAGGGACAATGTTACTACCCTTTTACCACACTTGTGCTTCAAAGTAGCACCATGATCTTCATAGTAGAGAGTCTCTCATGTTATCACTTTCATATACTAGTGGGAATTTTTCATTATAAGAACTTGGCTTGTATATTCCAATGATGGGCTTCCTCAAAATTGCCCTAGGTCTTCATGAGCAAGCAACTTGGAGGCACACCCACATAGTTTCTTTTTGAGCTTTCATATACTTATAGCTCTAGTGCATCCGTTGCATGGCAATCCCTACTCACTCACATTGATATCTATTGATGGGAATCTCCATAGCCCGTTGATACGCCTAATTGATGTGAGACTATCTTCCCTTTTTGTCTTCTCCACAACCACCACTCTATTCCACCTATAGTGCTATATCCATGGCTCACGCTCATGTATTGCGTGAAGATTGAAAAAGTTTTGAGAATGTCAAAAGTATGAAACAATTTCTTGGCTTGTCATCGGGGTTGTGCATGATTTAAATATTTTGTGTGGTGAAGATAGAGCATAGCCAGACTATATGATTTTGTAGGGATAACTTTCTTTAGCCATGTTATTTTGAGAAGACATAATTGCTTTGTTAGTATGCTTGAAGTATTATTATTTTTATATCAATATGAACTTTTATCTTGAATCTTTCGGATCTGAATATTCATACCACAATTAAGAAGAATTACATTAAAATTATGCCAAGTAGCACTCCGCATCAAAAATTCTGTTTTTATCATTTACCTACTCGAGGACGAGCAGGAATTAAGCTTGGGGATGCTTGATACGTCTCCAACGTATCTATAATTTTTGATTGCTCCATGCTATATTATCTACTATTTTGGACATTATTGGGCTTTATTATCCACTTTTATATTATTTTTGGGACTAACCTATTAAGTGGAGGCCCGGCCCAGAATTGCTGTCTTTTGCTTGTTTTAGGGTTTCGAAGAAAAGGAATATCAAACGGAGTCCAAACGGAATGAAACCTTCGGGAACGTGATTTTCTCATCGAATACAACTTAGGAGACTTGGACCCTACGTCAAGAAATGTAACAAGAGGCCACGAGGTAGGGGGCGCGCCTACCCCCACCCCCAGGCGCGCCCTCCACCCTCATGGGGCCCCTGTTGCTCCACCAACGTACTTCTTCCTCCTATATATACCCACGTACCCCAAACGATCAGAGACGGAGCCAAAACCCTAATTCCACCATCGTAACTTTCTGTATCCACGAGATCCCATCTTGGGGCCTGTTCCGGAGCTCCGCCGGAGGGGGCATCGATCACGGGGGGCTTCTACATCAACACCATCGCCTCTCCGATGAAGTGTGAGTAGTATACCTCAGACCTACGGGTCCATACTTAGTAGTTAGATGGCTTCTTTTCTCTTTTTGGATCTCAATACAATGTTCTCCCCCTCTCTTGTGGAGATCTATTCAATGTAATCTTCTTTTTGCGGTGTGTTTGTTGAGACCGATGAATTGTGGGTTTATGATCAAGTCTATCTATGAATAATATTTGAATCTTCTCTGAATTCTTTTATGTATGATTGGTTATCTTTGCAAGTCTCTTCGAATTATCAGTTTGGTTTGGCCTACTAGATTGATCTTTCATGCAATGGGAGAAGTGCTTAGCTTTGGGTTCAATCTTGCGGTGTCCTTTCCCAGTGACAGTAGGGGCAGCAAGGCATGTATTGTATTGTTGCCATCGAGGATAACAAGATGGGGTTTTCTTCATATTGCATGAGTCTATCCCTCTACATCATGTCATCTTGCTTAAGGCGTTACTCTGTTTTTAACTTAATACTGTAGATGCATGCTGGATAGCGGTCGATGAGTGTAGTAATAGTAGTAGATGCAGGCAGGAGTCGGTCTACTTGTCTCGGACGTGATGCCTATATACATGATCATACCTATATATTCTCATAACTATGCTCAATTTTGTCAATTGCTCAACAGTAATTTGTTCACCCACCGTAGAATACTTACGATCTCGAGAGAAGCCACTAGTGAAACCTATGGCCCCGGGTCTATCTTTATCATATCAATCTCCTACTACTTAGTTATTTACTTTGCCTTTATTTTACTTTGCATCTTTATCATAAAAATACCAAAAATATTATCTTATCATATCTATCAGATCTCACTCTCGTAAGTGGCCCTATAGGGATTTACAACCCCTATTTGCGTTGGTTGCGAGGATTAATTTGTTTTGTGCAGGTGCGAGGGACTCGCGCGTAGCCTCCTACTGGATTGATACCTTGGTTCTCAAAAACTGAGGGAAATACTTACGCTACTTTGCTGCATCATCCCTTCCTCTTCGGGGAAAACCAACACAGTGCTAAAAGAGGTAGCAATGCACTAGAGCTATAAGTATATGAAAGCTCAACAAAAGGAACTAAGTGGGTGTGCATCCAACTCGCTTGCTCACGAAGACGTAGGGCATTTTGAGGAAGCCCATCATTGGAATATACAAGCCAAGTTCTATAATGAAAAATTCCCACTAGTATATGAAGGTGATATCATAGGAGACTCTCTATCATCAAGATCATGGTGCTACTTTGAAGCACAAGTGTGGTAAAAGGATAGTAGCATTGTCCCTTCTCTCTTTTTCTCTCATTTTTTTATTTGGGCCTTTTCTCTCTCTTTTTTATGGCCTCTTTTTTTTATTTAGTCCGGAGTCTCATCCCGACTTGTGGGGGAATCATAGTCTCCATCATCCTTTCCTCACTTGGGACAATGCTCTAAAAATGATGATCATCACACTTTTATTTACTTACAACTCAACAATTACAACTCAATACTTAGAACAAAATATGACTCTATGTGAATGCCTCCGGTGGTGTACCGGGATATGCAATGAATCAAGAGTGACATATATGAAAGAATTATGAACGGTGGCTTTGCCACAGATATAATGTCAACTACATGATCATGCAAAGCAATATGACAATGATGGAGCGTGTCATCATAAACGGAACGGTGGTAAGTTGCATGGCAATATATCTCAGAATGGCTATGGAAATGCCATGATAGGTAGGTATATATGGTGGCTGTTTTGAGGAAGATATATGGTGGGTGTATGATACCGGCGAAGGGTGCGCGGTATTAGAGAGGCTAGCAATGGTGGAAGGGTGAGAGTGCGTATAATCCATGGACTCAACATTAGTCATAAAGAACTCACATACTTATTGCAAAAATCTATTAGTTATCGGAACATAGTATTACACGCATGCTCCTAGGGGGATAGATTGGTAGGAAAAAGCCATCGCCCGTCCCCGACCGCCACTCATAAGGAAGATAATCAATAAATAAATCATGCTCCGACTTCTTCACATAACGGTTCACCATACGTGCATGCTACGGGAATCACAAACTTCAACACAAGTATTTCTCAAATTCACAACTACTCAACTAGCATGACTCTAATATCACCATCTCCATATCTCAAAACAATTATCAAGTATCAAACTTCTCTTAGTATTCAGCACACTCATAAGAAGTTGTTTTTACTAATCTTCAATGCCTAGCATATTAGGATTAATTTCCCAGTTTAAGTAAATTACCATGTTGTTTAAGACTCTCAAAATAATATAAGTGAAGCATGAGAGAATAATAGTTTCTATAAAACAAATCCACCACCATGCTCTAAAAGATATAAGTGAAGCACTAGAGCAAAAACTATATAGCTCAAAAGATATAAGTGAAGCACATAGAGTATTCTAATAATTTTCAAAGCATGAGTGTTTCTATCAAAATGTGTGTACAACAAAGATTATTGTGCCAAACTAATAAATAAAGGCTCAAATAATACAAGACGCTCCAAGCAAAACACATATCATGTGGTGAATAAAAATATAGCTCCAAGTAAAGTTACCGATGGAAGTAGACGAAAGAGGGGATGCCTTCCGGGGCATCCCCAAGCTTTGGCTTTTAGGTGTCCTTAGATTATATTGGGGTGCCATGGGCATCCCCAAGCTTAGGATCTTGCCACTCCTTGTTCCATAATCCATCAAATCTTTTACCCAAAACTTGAAAACTTCACAACACAAAACTCAAAGTAGAAAATCTCGTGAGCTCTGTTAGCGAAAGAAAACAAAACACCACTTCAAGGTACTGTAATGAACTCATTATTTATTTATATTGGTGTTAAACCTACTGTATTCCAACTTCTCTATGGTTTATAAACTATTTTACTAGCCATAGATTCATCAAAATAAGCAAACAACACATGAAAAACAGAATCTGTCAAAAACAGAACAGTCTGTAGTAATCTGTAGCTAACGCAAACTTCTGGAACCCCAAAAATTATAGCATAAATTTCTGGATGTGAGTAATTTATCTATTAATCATCTTCAAAAAGAATTAACTAAATAGCACTTTCCAAATAAAAATGGCAGCAATTCTCGTGAGCGCTAAAGTTTCTGTTTTTTACAGCAAGATCAAAAGGACTTTCCCCAAGTCTTCCCAACAGATCCACTTGGCACAAACACTAATTAAGCACAAAAAACACAACCAAAACAGATGCTAGATAAATTATTTATTACTAAATTATAACCCACAAGTATAGGGGATCGCAACAATTTTTGATAAGTAAGAGTGTCGAACCCAACGAGGAGCTAAAGGTAGAACAAATATTCCCTCAAGTTCTATCGACCACCGATACAACTCTACGCACGCTTGACGTTCGCTTTACCTAGAACAAGTATGAAACTAGAAGTACTTTGTAGGTGTTGTTGGATTGGTTTGCAAGATAATAAAGAGCAAGTAAATAAAAGGTAGGGGATTTTTGTAAGTAAAGAAACAATAAAGTAAATATAGCGAGTGTGGAAAAGTGGTGGTAGGAGTTGTGAAATTGCCCCTAAGCAATTGACTACTTTACTAGACCAATAGCAAGTATTATGTGGGAGAGGCCACTGCTAGCATGTCATCCCTTACTTGAAATGCTATGCACTTATGATTGGAACTATTAGCAAGCATCCGCAACTACTAACATTCATTAAGGTAAAACCCAACCATAGCATTAAGATATATTGGTCCCCCTTCAATCCCGTATGCATCAATTACTATGCTAGGTTGAAGCTTCTATCACTCTTGCCCTCCAATACATAGTCCTATCAACATACAACTAACCCTATGGTGTGATCCACGCGTGCTCTCATATGATGGGCACCAAAGGACAACAACATAATCACAAGCAAATTAAATCAATCATAGCAATTCATCAACCACCGATAGGACAACGAAAATCTACTCAGACATCATAGGATGGCAACACATCATTGGATGATAATAATATGAAGCATAAAGCACCATGTTCAAGTAGAGGGTACAGCGGGTTGTGGGAGAGTGGACCGCTGTAGATAGAGGGGGGAAGGTGATGGAGATGTTGGTGAAGATGGCGGAGGTGTTGGTGTAGACCGCGGTGATGATGATGGCCCCAGGCGGTGTTCCGGCGCCACCGGAAGCGAGGGGGAGAGAGCCCCCCTCCTTCTTCTTCTTCCTTGACCTTATCCCTAGATGGGAGAAGGGTTTCCCCTCTGGTCCATGGTCTCCATGGCGTGGGAGGGGCGAGAGCCCCTCCGAGATTGGATCTGTCTCTGTGTCTGACCCTGTTTCTGCGTTCTCAGATTCTACCCTTTCACCGTTTCTTATATTCCCGGAGATCCGTAACTCCGATTGGGCTGAATTTTGGACACGATCTCTATCCGGATATTTGCTTTCTTGCGGTGAAAGAAGGGCATCAACCGCCTTACGAGGTGGCCACGAGGGTCAGGGGCGCCCCCTACCTCGTGGGCCCCTCGAGCATCGTCTCGCGTTGATTTTTCTTCCCAAAAATCATATATATTCCAAACAAAAATCTCCGTTAGTTTTTATTCCATTTAGACTCCGTTTGATATGGATATTCTGCGAAACAAAAAACATGCAACAAACAGGAACTGGCACTGGGCACTGGATCAATATGTTAGTCCCAAAAATAGTATAAAAAGTTGCCAATATGAAAGTTTAATAATAATGGCATGGAACAATCAAAAATTATAGATACGACGGAGACGTATCACTAAACAGGAGCAAAAAGCAAGGAATAAAAATAAAATTGGGTTGCCTCCCAAGAAGCGCTATCATTTAACGCCCCTAGCTAGGCATAAAAGCGAAGATAGATCTATGTATTGCCATCTTTGGTAGGCAATCCATAAGTGGCTCTCATAATAGATTCATATGGTAATTTAATTTTCTTTCTAGGGACGTGTTCCATACCTTTCCTTAACGGAAATTGGAATCTAATATTCCCTTCCTTCATATCAATAATTGCACCAATCGTTCTAAGGAAAGGTCTACCAAGAATAATAGGACATGAAGGATTGCAATCTATGTCAAGAACAATAAAATCTACGGGCACATAATTCCTATTTGCAACAATAATAACATCATTAATTCTTCCCATATGTTTCTTAATAGTGGAATCCGCAAGGTGCAAGTTTAAAGGGCAATCATCAAAATCACGGCAACCTCGCAAATCACACAAAGTCTTTGGAATCGCGGAAACACTATCACCCAAATCACACAAAGCATAGCATTCATGATCTTTAATTTTAATTTTAATAGTAGGTTCCCACTCATCATAAAGTTTTCTAGGGATAGAAACTTCCAACTCAAGTTCTTCTTCATAAGATTGCATCAAAGCATCAACGATATGTTTACTAAAAGCTTTATTTTGACTATAAGCATGTGGAGAATTTAGCACAGATTGTAACAAGGAAATGAAATCTATCAAAGAGCAATTATCATAATTAAATTCCTTGAAATCCAAAATAGTGGGTTCATTGATATTTAAAGTTTTGACCTCTTCAATCCCACTTTTAACAATTTTAGCATCAAGATCTAAAGACTCAGAATTTTTGGAACGCCTTCTAGGTAAAGGTGGATCATATTCAGTCCCATCATTATCAAGATTCATATTGCAAAACAAAGATTTAATAGTGGACACATCAATAACTTTTAGATCTTCATCTTTATTTTCATGAAAACTAGAAGAACACGCTTTCATAAAACAATCTTTCTTAGCACGCATCCTAGTGGTTCTTTCTTTGCACTCATCAATGGAAATTCTCATGGATTTGAGAGACTCATTGATATCATGCTTAGGTGGAATAGATCTAAGTTTCAAAGAATCAACATCAAGAGAAATTCTATCAACGTTCCTAGCCAATTCATTAATCTTAAGCAATATTTCTTCAAGCAAAGCATTGAAATTCTTTTGCGAATTCATAAACTCCTTAACACTAGTCTCAAATTCAGAGGGCATATTATTAAAATTTCCATAAGAATTGTTGTAGGAATTACCATAATTATTAGAGGAATTACTAGGATACGGCCTAGGATTAAAATTACCTCTATACGCGTTGTTACCAAAATTATTCCTACCAACAAAATTCACATCCATAGATTCATTATTATTCTCAATCAAAGTAGACAAAGGCATATCATTAGGATCAGAAGAAACACTTTTATTAGCAAATAATTTCATAAGTTCATCCATCTTTCCACTCAAAACATTAATTTCTTCTATCGCATGCACTTTCTTATTAGTAGATCTTTCAGTGTGTCATTGAGAATAATTAACCATAATATTATCTAGGAGTTTAGTAGCTTCTCCTAAAGTGATTTCCATAAAAGTGCCTCCCGCGGCCGAATCTAAAAGATTTCTAGAAGCAAAATTCAATCTGGCATAAATTTTTTGTATAATCATCCACAAATTTCATCCTCTCCTAAGCTTGTGCAACATGTTCATGATCAAGTTGCTTAAAATTCGTAATATCGTTTCTAAGAGAGATGATCTTACCGGGAGGAAAATACTTAGAGATAAAAGCATCTTTGCACTTATTCCATGAATCAATACTATTTTTAGGCAAAGACGAAAACCAAGCTTTAGCACGATCTCTAAGCAAAAAAGGAAATAGCTTCAATTTAACAATATCATTGTCCACATCTTTCTTCTTTTGCATATCACACAAATCAACAAATTTGTTTAGATGGGTAGCGGCATCTTCACTAGGAAGGCCGGAAAACGGGTCTTTCATGACAATATTCAGCAAAGCAGCATTAATTTCACAAGATTCAGCATCGGTAAGAGGAGCAATCAGAGTACTAATAAAATCATTGTTGTTGGTATTAGTAAAGTCACACAATTTGGTATTATCTTGAGCCATCGTGACAGGCAAGCAATCCAACACACAAGCAAGCAAGAAAAGGGCAAAAAAGAGGCAAATAGGGAAAAAGAAGGAGGACGGAGAGAGAGAGAGCAAATAAAACGGCAAGGGTGAAGTGAGGGAGAGGAAAACGAGATGCAAATGGCAAATTATGTAATGCAGGAGATAAGGGTTTGTGATGGGTACTTGGTGTTGGGATTCGTAGTAATTTCAAAAAAATTCCTACGCACACGCAAGATCATGTGATGCATAGCAACGAGAGGGGAGACTGCTGTCTACGTACCCACGCAGACCGACTGCGGAAGCGCTGACACAATGTAGAGGAAGTAGTCGTACGTCTTCACGATCCAACCGATCAAGCACCGAAACTACGGCACCTCCGAGTTCGAGCACACGTTCAGCTCGATGACGATCCCCGGACTCCGATCCAGCAAAGTGTCGGGGAAGAGTTCCGTCAGCACGACAGCGTGGTGACGATCTTGATGTACTACAGCAGCAGGGCTTCGCCTAAACTCCGCTACAGTATTATCGAGGACTATGGTGGCTGGGGGCACCGCACACGGCTAAGGAATAGATCACGTGGATCAACTTGTGTGTTTTTGGGGTGCCTCTGCCTCAGTATATAAAGGAGCCAAGGGAAAGGGGGCGCCGGCCAGGAGGAGTGCGCAGGAGGAGTCCTACTCCTTCCGGGAGTAGGACTCCCCCCCCCCAATCCTAGTTGGACTAGGATTCCCCGAGGGGGAAAGAGGGAGAGGGGGGCCGGCCACCTCTCCTAGTCCTGATAGGACTAGGGGAGGGGGGAGGCGTGCAGCCACCTTGGGCTGCCCCTTTCTCCTTTCCACTAAAGCCCATTAAGGCCCATATGGCTCCCGGGGGGTTCCGGTAACCTCCCGGTACTCCGGTAAAATCCCGATTTCACCCGGAACACTTCCGATGTCCAAATATAGGCTTCCAATATATCAATCTTTATTTCTCGACCATTTCGAGACTCCTCGTCATGTCCGTGATCTCATCCGGGACTCCGAACAACCTTCGGTACATCAAAATGTATAAACTCATAATATAACTGTCATTGTAACCTTAAGCGTGCGGACCCTACGGGTTCGAGAACAATGTAGACATGACCGAGACACGTCTCCAGTCAATAACCAATAGCGGGACCTGGATGCCCATATTGGCTCCTACATATTCTACGAAGATCTTTATCGGTCAGACCGCATAACAACATACGTTGTTCCCTTTGTCATCGGTATGTTACTTGCCCGGGATTCGATCGTCGGTATCCAATACCTAGTTCAATCTCGTTACCGGCAAGTCTCTTTACTCGTTCTGTAATACATCATCCCGCGACTAACTCATTAGTTGCAATGCTTGCAAGGCTTATGTGATGTGCATTACTGAGAGGGCCCAGAGATACCTCTCCCACAATTGGAGTGACAAAACCTAATCTCGAAATACGCCAACCCAACATGTACCTTTGGAGACACCTATAGTACTCCTTTATAATCACCCAGTTGCGTTGTGACATTTGGTAGTACCCAAAGTGTTCCTCCGGTAAACGGGAGTTGCATAATCTCATAGTTATAGGAACATGTATAAGTCATGAAGAAAGCAATAGCAACATACTAAACGATCGGGTGCTAAGCTAATGGAACGTGTCATGTCAATCAGATCATTCTCTTAATGATGTGATCCCGTTAATCAAATAACAACTCATTGTTCATGGTTAGGAAACATAACCATCTTTGATTAACGAGCTAGTCAAGTAGAGGCATACTAGTGACACTTTGTTTGTCTATGTATTCACACATGTATTATGTTTCCGGTTAATACAATTCTAGCATGAATAATAAACATTTATCATGATTATAAGGAAATAACTTTATTATTGCCTCTAGGGCATATTTCCTTCAGTCTCCCACTTGCACTAGAGTCAATAATCTAGATTACACCGTAATGATTCTAACACCCATGGAGCCTTGGTGCTGATCATGTTTTGCTCGTGGAAGAGGCTTAGTCAACGGGTCTGCAACATTCAGATCCGTATGTATCTTGCAAATTTCTATGTCTCCCACCTGGACTAGATCGCGGATGGAATTGAAGCGTCTCTTGATGTGCTTGGTTCTCTTGTGAAATCTGGATTCCTTTGCCAAGGCAATTGCACCAGTATTGTCACAAAAGATTTTCATTGGAGCCGATGCACTAGGTATGACACCTAGATCGGATATGAACTCCTTCATCCAGACTCCTTCGTTTGCTGCTTCCGAAGCAGCTATGTACTCCGCTTCACATGTAGATCCTGCTACGACGCTTTGTTTAGAACTGCACCAACTGACAGCTCCACCGTTTATTGTAAACGTATCCGGTTTGAGATTTAGAATCGTCCGGATGAGTGTCAAAGCTTGCATCAACGTAACCTTTTACGATGAGCTCTTTGTCACCTCCATATATGAGAAACATATCCTTAGTCCTTTTCAGGTATTTCAGGATGTTCTTGACCGCTGTCCAGTGATCCACTCCTAGATTACTTTGGTACCTCCCTGCTAGACTTATAACAAGGCACACATCGGGTCTGGTACACAGCATTGCATACATGATAGCCTATGGCTGATGCATAGGGAACATCTTTCATATTCTCTCTATCTTCTGCAGTGGTCGGGCATTGAGTCTTACTCAACTTCACACCTTGTAACACAGGCAAGAATCCTTTCTTTGCTTGATCCATTTTGAACTTCTTCAAAATTTTGTCAAGGTATGTTGTTTGTGAAAGTCCAATCAAGTGTCTTGATCTGTCTCTATAGATCTTAATGCCTAATATGTAAGCAGCTTCACCGAGGTCTTTCATTGAAAAACTCTTATTCAAGTATCCCTTTATGCTATCCAGAAATTCTATATCATTTCCAATTAACAATATGTCATCCACATATAATATCAGAAATGCTACAGAGCTCCCACTCACTTTCTTGTAAATACAGGCTTATCCAAAAGTCTGTATAAAACCAAATGCTTTGATCACACTATCAAAACGTTTATTCCAACTCCGAGAGGCTTGCACCAGTCCATAAATGGATCGCTGGAGCTTGCACATTTTGTTAGCTCCCTTTGGATCGACAAAACCTTCTGGTTGCATCATATACAACTCTTCTTCCAGAAATCCATTCAGGAATGCAGTTTTGACATCCATTTGCCAAATTTCATAATCATAAAATGCAACAATTGCTAACATGATTCGGACAGACTTAAGCATCGCTACAGGTGAGAAGGTCTCATCGTAGTCAATCCCTTGAACTTGCCGAAAACCTTTCGCGACAAGTCGAGCTTTGTAGACGGTAACATTACCGTCAGCGTCAGTCTTCTTCTTGAAGATCCATTTATTCTCAATTGCTTGCCGATCATCGGGCAAGTCAACCAAAGTCCATACTTTGTTCTCATACATGGATCCCATCTCAGATTTCATGGCTTCAAGCCATTTTGCGGAATCTGGGCTCACCATTGCTTCTTCATAGTTCGTAGGTTCATCATGATCTAGTAGCATGACTTCCAGAACAGGATTACCGTACCACTCTGGCGCGGATCTCACTCTGGTTGATCTACGAGGTTCAGTAGTATCTTGATCTGAAGTTTCATGATCATTATCATTAGCTTCCTCACTAACTGGTGTAGGTGTCACTGAAACAGTTTTCTGTGATGTACTACTTTCCAATAAGGGAGCAGGTACAGTTACCTCATCAAGTTCTATTTTCCTCCCACTCACTTCTTTCGAGAGAAACTCCTTCTCTAGAAAGGATCCATTCTTAGCAACGAATGTCTTGCCTTCGGATCTGTGATAGAAGGTGTACCCAACAGTCTCCTTTGGGTATCCTATGAAGACACATTTTTCCGATTTGGGTTCGAGCTTATCAGGTTGAAGCTTTTTCACATAAGCATCGCAGCCCCAAACTTTAAGAAACGACAACTTTGGTTCTTGCCAAACCACAGTTCATAAGGCGTCGTCTCAACGGATTTTTATGGTGCCCTATTTAACGTGAATGCGGCCGTCTCTAAAGCATAACCCCAAAATGATAGCGGTAAATCAGTAAGAGACATCATAGATCGCACCATATCTAGTAAAGTACGATTACGACGTTTGGACACACCATTTCGCTGTGGTGTTCCGGGTGGCGTGAGTTGCGAAACTATTCCACAATTTTTCAAATGTACACCAAACTCGTAACTCAAATATTCTCCTCCACGATCAGATCGTAGAAACTTTATTTTCTTGTTACGATGATTTTCAACTTCACTCTGAAATTCTTTGAACTTTTCAAATGTTTCAGACTTATGTTTCATTAAGTAGATATACCCATATCTGCTTAAATCATCTGTGAAGGTGAGAAAATAACGATATCCGCCACGAGCCTCAATATTCATCGGACCACATACATCTGTATGTATGATCTCCAACAAATCTGTTGCTCTCTCCATAGTTCCGGAGAACGGTGTTTTAGTCATCTTGCCCATGAGGCACGGTTCGCAAGTACCAAGTGATTCATAATCAAGTGGTTCCAAAAGTCCATCAGAATGGAGTTTCTTCATGCGCTTTACACCGATATGACCTAAACGGCAGTGCCACAAATAAGTTGCACTCTCATTATCAACTCTGCATCTTTTGGCTTCAACATTATGAATATGTGTGTTACTACTATCGAGATTCAACAAGAATAGATCACTCTTCAAGGGTGCATGACCATAAAAGATATTACTCATATAAATAGAACAACCATTATTCTCTGATCTAAATGAATAACCGTCTCGCATCAAACAAGATCCAGATATAATGTTCATGCTTAACGCTGGCACCAAATAACAATTATTTAGGTCTAATACTAATCCCGAAGGTAGATGTAGAGGTAGTGTGCCGACTGCGATCACATCGACTTTGGAACCGTTTCCCACGCGCATCGTCACCTCGTCCTTAACCAATCTTCGCTTAATCCGTAGTCCCTATTTCGAGTTGCAAATATTAGCAACAGAACCAGTATCAAATACCCAGGTGCTACTGCGAGCATTAGTAAGGTACACATCAATAACATGTATATCCCATATACCTTTGTTCACCTTGCCATCCTTCTTATCCGCCAAATACTTGGGGCAGTTCCGCTTCCAGTGACCAGTCTGCTTGCAATAGAAGCACTCAGTTTCAGGCTTAGGTCTAGGTTTGGGTTTCTTCTCTTGAGTAGCAACTTGCTTGCCGTTCTTTTTGAAGTTCCCCTTCTTCTTCCCTTTGCCCTTTTTCTTGAAACTAGTGGTCTTGTTGACCATCAACACTTGATGCTCCTTCTTGATTTCTACCTCCGCAGCTTTCAGCATTGCGAAGAGCTCGGGAATAGTCTTGTTCATCCCTTGCATATTATAGTTCATCACGAAGCTCTTGTAGCTTGGTGGCAGTGATTGAAGAATTCTGTCAATGACGCAATCATCTGGCAGATTAACTCCCAATTGAATCAAGTGATTATTATACCCAGACATTTTGAGTATATGCTCACTGACAGAACTGTTCTCCTCCATCTTGCAGCTATAGAACTTATTGGAGACTTCATATCTCTCAATCCGGGCATTTGCTTGAAATATTAACTTCAACTCCTGGAACATCTCATATGCTCCATGACGTTCAAAACGTCGTTGAAGTCCCGATTCTAAGCCGTAAAGCATGGCACACTGAACTATCGAGTAGTCATCAGCTTTGCTCTGCCAGACGTTCATAACATCCGGCGTTGCTCCTGCAGCAGGCCTGGCACCCAGCGCTGCTTCCAGGACGTAATTCTTCTGTGCAGCAATGAGGATAATCCTCAAGTTACGGACCCAGTCCGTGTAATTGCTACCATCATCTTTCAACTTTGCTTTCTCAAGGAACGCATTAAAATTCAACGGAACAACAGCACGAGCCATCTAGCTACAATCAAACATAAACAAGCAAGATACTAATCAGGTACTAAGTTTCATGATAAATTTAAGTTCAGTTGATCAAATTAATTAAAGAACTCCCACTTAGATAGACATCCCTCTAATCCTCTAAGTGATTACGTGATCCAAATCAACTAAACCATAACCGATCATTCACGCTCGACCTTTCGTTCTCCGTGTTCCGAGGCCATATCTGTATATGCTTGGCTCGTCAAGTATAACCTGAGTATTCCGCGTGTGCAACTGTTTTGCACCCGTTGTATTTGAACATAGAACCTATCACACCCGATCATCACGTGGTGTCTCAGCACGAAGAACTTTCGCAACGGTGCATACTCAGGGAGAACACTTCTTGATAATTTAGTGAGAGATCATCTTATAATGTTACCGTCAATCAAAGCAAGATAAGATGCATGAAAGGATAAACATCACATGCAATCAATATAAGTGATATGATATGGCCATCATCATCTTGTGCTTGTGATCTCCATCTCCGAAGCACCTTCGTGATCACCATCGTCACTGGCGTGACACCTTGATCTCCATCGTAGCATCGTTGTCGTCTCGCCAAGCTTGTGCTTCCACGACTATCACTACCGCTTAGTAATAAAGTAAAGCATTACATCGCGATTTCATTGCATACAATAAAACGACAACCATAAGGCTCCTGCCAGTTGCCGATAACTCGGTTACAAAACATGATCATCTCATACAATAAAATTCAGCATCATGTCTTGACCATATCACATCACAACATGCCCTGCAAAAACAAGTTAGACGTCTTCTACTTGTTGTTGCAAGTTTTACGTGGCTGCTACGGGCTTAAGCAAGAACCAATCTCACCTACGCATCAAAACCACAATGATAGTTTGTCAAATAAACTCCGTTTTAACCTTCGCAAGGACCGGGCGTAGCCATACTTGGTTCAACTAAAGTTGGATAGACAGTCGCCCGCAAGCCACCTATGTGCGAAGCACGTCGGGGGAACCGGTCTCGCGTAAGCATACGCGTAGTGTTGGTCCGGGTCGTCTCAACCAACAATGCCGCCGAACCAAAGTATGACATGCTGGTAGGCAGTATGACTTATATCGCCCACAACTCACTTGTGTTCTACTCGTGCATATAACATCAACATAAATAACCTAGGCTCGGATGCCACTGTTGGGTTTCGTAGTAATTTCAAAAAATTTCCTACGCACACGCAAGATCATGTGATGCATAGCAACGAAAGGGGAGAGTGCTGTCTACGTACCCACGCAGACCGACTGCGGAAGCGCTGACACAACGTAGAGGAAGTAGTCGTACGTCTTCACGATCCAACCGATCAAGCACCGAAACTACGGCACCTCCGAGTTCGAGCACACGTTCAACTCGATGACGATCCCCGGACTCCAATCCAGCAAAGTGTCGGGGAAGAGTTCCGTCAGCACGACGGCGTGGTGACGATCTTGATGTACTACAGCAGCAGGGCTTCGCCTAAACTCCGCTACAGTATTATCGAGGACTATGGTGGCTGGGGGCACCGCACACGGCTAAGGAATAGATCACGTGGATCAACTTGTGTGTTTCTAGGGTGCCTCTGCCTCAGTATATAAAGGAGCCAAGGGGAAGGGGGGCGCCGGCCAGGAGGAGTGCGCAGGAGGAGTCCTACTCCTTCCGGGAGTAGGACTCCCCCCCCCCCCCCAATCCTAGTTGGACTAGGATTCCCCGAGGGGGAAAGAGGGAGAGGGGGGCCGGCCACCTCTCCTAGTCCTAATAGGACTAGGGGAGGGGGGAGGCGTGCAGCCACCTTGGGCTGCCCCTTTCTCCTTTCCACTAAAGCCCATTAAGGCCCATATGGCTCCCGGGGGGTTCCGGTAACCTCCCGGTACTCCGGTAAAATCCCGATTTCACCCGGAACACTTCCGATGTCCAAATATAGGCTTCCAATATATCAATCTTTATGTCTCGACCATTTCGAGACTCCTCGTCATGTCCGTGATCTCATCCGGGACTCCAAACAACCTTCGGTACATCAAAATGTATAAACTCATAATATAACTGTCATCGTAACCTTAAGCGTGCGGACCCTACGGGTTCGAGAACAATGTAGACATGACCGAGACACGTCTCCGGTCAATAACCAATAGCGGGACATGGATGCCCATATTGGCTCCTACATATTCTACAAAGATCTTTATCGGTCAGACCGCATAACAACATACGTTGTTCCCTTTGTCATCGGTATGTTACTTACCCGAGATTCGATCATCGGTATCCAATACCTAGTTCAATCTCGTTACCGGCAGGTCTCTTTACTCGTTCTATAATACATCATCCCGCGACTAACTCATTAGTTGCAATGCTTGCAAGGCTTATGTGATGTGCATTACCGAGAGGGCCCAGAGATACCTCTCCCACAATCGGAGTGACAAAACCTAATCTCGAAATACGCCAACCCAACATGTACCTTAGGAGACACCTGTAGTACTCCTTTATAATCACCCAGTTACGTTGTGACGTTTGGTAGTACCCAAAGTGTTCCTCCGGTAAACGGGAGTTGCATAATCTCATAGTTATAGGAACATGTATAAGTCATGAAGAAAGCAATAGCAACATACTAAACGATCGGGTGCTAAGCTAATGGAACGGGTCATGTCAATCAGATCATTCTCTTAATGATGTGATCCCATTAATCAAATAACAACTTATTGTTCATGGTTAGGAAACATAACCATCTTTGATTAACGAGCTAGTCAAGTAGAGGCATACTAGTGACACTTGTTTGTCTATGTATTCACACATGTATTATGTTTCCGGTTAATACAATTCTAGCATGAATAATAAACATTTATCATGATTATAAGGAAATAACTTTATTATTGCCTCTAGGGCATATTTCCTTCACTTGGTATGTTGACTTTTGCATAGACTCCCCGGCAACGGCGCTAGAAATCCTTCTTGCTACCTCTTGAGCACTGCGTTGGTTTTCCCTTGAAGAGGAAAGGGTGATGCAGCAAAGTAGCGTAAGTATTTCCCTCAGTTTTTGAGAACCAAGGTATCAATCCAGTAGGAGGCCACGCGCGAGTCCCTTGCACCTACACAAACAAATAAAATCCTCGCAACCAACGCAATAAAGGGGTTGTCAATCCCTTCACGATCACTTACGAAAGTGAGATCTAATAGATATGATAAGATAATATTTTTGGTATTTTTATGATAAAGATGCAAAGTAAATAAAGCAAAATAAAAACGGCAAAAGAAATAGCTTGTTGATGGAAGATTAATATGGTGCAAAATAGACCCGGGGGCCATAGGTTTCACTAGTAGCTTCTCTCGAGAGCATAAGTATTACGGTGGGTAAACAAATTACTGTTGAGCAATTGACAGAATTGAGCATAGTTATGAGAATATCTAGGTATGATCATGTATATAGGCATCACATCCAACACAAGTAGACCGACTCCTGCCTGCATCTACTACTATTACTCCACACATCGACCGCTATCCAGCATGCATCTAGAGTATTAAGTTCAAAAGAACAGAGTAACGCTTTAAGCAAGATGACATGATGTAGACGGATAAACTCATGCAATATGATATAAACCCCATCTTGTTATCCTCGATGGCAACAATACAATACGTTCCTTGCTGCCCCTACTGTCACTTGGAAAGGACACTGCAAGATCAAACCCAAAGCTAAGCACTTCTCCAATTGCAAGAAAGATCAATCTAGTAGGCCAAACCAAACTGATAATTCGAAGAGACTTGCAAATATAACCAATCATACATAAAAGAATTCAGAGAAGATTCAAATATTGTTCATAGATAAACTTGATCATAAACCCACAATTCATCGGTCTCAACAAACACACCGCAAAAGAAGATTACATCGAATAGATCTCCACAAGAGAGGGGGAGAACATTGTATTGAGATCCAAAAAGAGAGAAGAAGCCATCTAGCTAATTACTATGGACCCGAAGGTCTGAAATAAACTACTCACACATCATCGGAGAGGCTATGGTGTTGATGTAGAAGCCCTCCGTGATCGATGCCCCCTCTGGTGGAGCTCCGGAAAAGGCCCCAAGATGGGATCTCATGGGTATAGAAGGTTGCGGCGGTGGAATTAGGGTTTTTGCTCCGTATCTGGTAGTTTGGGGGTACGTAGGTATATATAGGAGGAAGTACGTCGGTGGAGCAACGTGGGCCCCACGAGGGTGGAGGGCGCGCTTGGGGGGGTAGGCGCGCCCTCCTACCTCGTGCCTTCCTGGTTGCTTTCTTGGCGTTGGGTCCAAGTCCTCTGGATCACGTTCGTTCCGAAAATCACGTTCCCGGAGGTTTCATTCCATTTGGACTCCATTTGATATTCTTTTTTTGCGAAACTCTGAAATAGGCAAAAAACATCAATTCTAGGTTGGGCCTCCGGTTAATAGGTTAGTCCCAAAAATAATATAAAAGTGTATAATAAAGCCCAATAATGTCCAAAACAGAATATAATATAGCATGGAACAATCAAAAAGTATAGATACGTTGGAGACGTATCACCCGCTTCTGTAAGAAGCAAGTCAATAAGTGCATTGTCATAGATGGAGATTTCCACATGCAGGGTGACAAAGGATATATTGGCATCACCACTTGGTTCCCTCTCACCCCTGCTTTATGTGATTTGCAATCTTTTTCTATAGAACAACAACTGATGAACAAATAAATATATAGACGTAATGATGGGACATGCATGGGCAAGTGCAGTATTGTAGCGACCTGACCCGAATGGATCAAGTCTCTGTGCTTAAGTGTCATCCCTGGATCGGTATGTTGACACACACAGTACTCGAGGATTTATAACAGGGGTAAATCACATGTGTAAAGTAACGTAAATACTATTACCTCAATCCAAAAAGTGGAAGTAACAAGGTTGTGGATTCCCATCAACACCAACGGCAAAGTTGAGTGTAGAAATCGTAACCCTAACGTATCACTTACTCGTCGTAAGAAATCCTGCAACATGAGATGTTGCAGCCACAGAGGGTCAGTACATTGAATGTACTGGCAAATTCACACCATAGAGAATGATGAATAAAGGCTATCACTACATGCATATTTGGCTGGTGGAAAAGCTCTATGGTTATAAGGTTTTTGCGAAAAGCCAATTTTTCCCTACTACAAAGGAATAAATTTTATTTAACTATCATGGTGGTTGTTAAACATTGAGAATGGTTGACAGCATTCTCAATCCCAATTAAGTAACATCATTAAACCCAACAAAATTAATTTAAAGTAACGTGATGAGATTCACATGATAATCCAAGTACTAGATACTCAAAACATCCATAACCGGGGACATGGCTAATCATGATTAGTTTATACACTCTGCAGAGGTTTGCACACTTTTCCCCACAAGACTCGATCTCCTCCGTTGGATTTCTCGCACTACATGGTGTTTGAGAAATGGATGACCGAGACATAGTCTTTCAGAAGTGTTTGCACCTTACGATGGGTAGACCGTACCACCTACAACCCCTACATCTGCTAGTCTACCACTGTAATAGTTCACACGACTTAATCAACTATGTTAGAGCCCATAATAGCTTGTGGCTGCACACGGAAGTTTCTAGTATGAATAATCTCATGATCCCTTTGAGCCTGGGTGGCGGTCCATAAAAAAACAGGCAATCCTGGAATACCCAGGTGCCTAAACAGGCAATCGCTGGAATACCCAGGTGTCTCAATCCACCCAGGTGTGTATTTAAGTTGCCACCTTAAGTTGAACCATTAATTAACAATCTCACATCTGTCATGGATTTCTCTCACCCAAACCACGTCTACGAGCATAGCATAGCAATATAAGCAATTCGGATAAGTAACTCCCAAGGGTTTGAATGTAACAGAGCAATAGGTTCTACCTCATCAGCTAGTTCCCAACCCACATGTTAAAATCACATCCTAACCATGCAATGTTTGAGGATTGGAACTAATCCATAAAAATTAGGTGATAAAGGGGTATGATCAAAGTGTGAACTTGACTGCAATGTTGGTGAAGATGATTTGCACTCAAAACTCCTGATAGTTCTACTCGCCACACTCCGGTTAATCTATCGTAAGCAAGCAATAGTAACCACACATAAGCAATCGCTCAAAAGATCGGGAAGAACGAAGAAGACAATTCAAAAAACGTCAAAACCAAGCAAATAACTCTTGCAACATAAAACAATTTCTAACATTACCAAAATTAAGTGAATTTGGCCTTATCAGAAAGTTTAGGTCAAGAGCTTCGATTTGCAAAAAGAATCAACTAAATCGGATTTACGTAACTCAAGTTATGTTCAAAAGAAGTTTGAATATGAATTTGATCAAAATTCGAAATTTGAAAATTTCAAAAGTTGATGTGACAGGTTCACTGGATAGGTGAAAACGAGACAAAGCTATAGGCGTTGGTTTCATCTAATTTGAATAAAAGAGTGAAAAGTTATGGCTATTTGAAAAATCAGGACCAAACTGTTTTACAGAAGAAAAATAGCTACGGTTAAGGTCTACCGTATAAATACGTAGACTAATTGATAATCTAATTATTCTATCGTATTAGTCTAAAAAATAATAAACTGAAGAAGAAAGAAACAAAGAAAGATACCTTTATAAGGCAGAGAAAAAACGACTTTGGAGAGAAGAGACAATTTCCAGAAGTCGCGCCGGAGAGAAGAAAAATATTTTTCTTAAATGAATCTAGTCTAACCAAAATATTGATTTAACCGGAATCGGATGATTTTCGGAGGCTCTATGGGTCTATACTTATTGGTGGAAAAAAAGCTTAGGGATCAAAAACTAGGCAGTGTGGACTAAACATAGACAAAAATATACGAAACAGAGAAGAAAAGAGGCAGATGGGCATAAAGGCCTTCGGCCGGCCGCACGCGCACGCTGCTGCTGCGGCTTTTTTTTTAAACAAAATTGGCTTAAGAAAGAAAAAAAATAAAAAGGCTGGCTGGGCTGGCCCATTTAAGAGAGAAAAAAACAATGGGCACCAGAAGCTATTATACTACGCATGTAGGCGATAAATAAATATGGGCCACACGTACAGTTTTTATATAGAATCGGAAGGAAAATCGAATAACAAAAATAAAATAACACTTTTCTTTAGGCATATTACATATCAAAATTTCTAGAAAAAGATTTTCAACGACATCATCATTTTTCTAGAATTAAATAAAATACACACAAATTCTAATAATTCGAACAGTGCTCCTGCTCTAATAAGATCCAACAAAAATCATTTTAAAAATACCAAAATGAAATCAAATTTATTTCTCTCCGATTTTCTACTGTAGGGAATCATGTTACGCTATTTTCCATATATTTTATTTTTGGAGAAAAATAATTTGAATAAAACTCGAATAACTTCAAATTGAAAATAATTTCAAAAGGACTTTGAATTTAATTCTTTTAAAACTTCCAACTCATATTTCATATATTTTGAAGAATTCATATTATCTTCTTTCGTGAAAATCATCGAGTTGCATGAAGTTTATGAATTGGAAAAATTTCCGAATGAAATTCAAATCTTTTCGAAACCCTTTTCATTTAAATAAATGGAAGAAGTCATGTCATCTTCTCTCCAGGGTTTTGTGGTGAAAAGAATTTGAATTCACGGAGATCATAAATGCAAAAATGAAAGTTTGGGAAAGTCCTTTTATTCCCTCTCATTTAACTTTCAAAAAGTTCGAATTCACTCACTTTCAGTTAATCAATCAAATCTATCTATTTATTATAACATTCCAAAATTTAGAATTTTGGGATGTGACAAGTTTTTATATACTCCCTTCGTTCCCAAATATATGTCTTTCTAGAGATTCCAACAAGGAGAGTGGATGATCTGCATACGGGGGCATCTGCACCCGCTTTTTAAAAATGTACTTTTTACACGTTTTGTAATGTTCAAAAATTCTAAAAAAATTATGCATACATATTGGCAAAGGTATGTCCACGGCACAAAGTTTTGTGTAAAAAAATATTTTTGTTTTGTTTCAGTAAAAAAGATAAATTTTAATGCTTCTAAATAGCGTTTCATGGTATAAAATTTTGTCTTTCTTGCACAGGCTACAAAAAAGTTGTTTTTTTTTGAAACTTTATGCACACACATAGAATATGGAGATGTCTGCGCGCACCTTTTTTCAGAATTTTTTGACATTGCAAAATGTGTTTTCCAAAGTGGGTTCATATGTATCCGGGTTCATCCATGCACTTCTCTTCCAATAAGTGACCACATACGGAGCAAAATGAGTGAATCTACACTCTAAAATATATATCTACATACATAATCCATATGTTGTAGTCCATTTGAAATCTTTAAAAAGACTTATATTTAGGAACGGAGGGAGTATTTTGAAAGATTCAAAAGTTGCCTTCTCCGGCTACAAGAAAAGCCGCAAAAAGAATGTCACATCATGCGTGCTAACATGTGTTTCATTTAAACAAAGCCCCATGGACAGGTGACTTGGTCTGCAATCTGTACTAAAATGGCAAGACCAGATGGTGGTGGTGGTGGCTAAGGGGAGAGGGAGCCAGAGCGGTGATGTCGGTGGTAGAGGAGCAGTAGGTCACCATGCTCATATTAGTTAGCACGGTCGCCGATTAACTTATGTCAGTGCACTTTAGCTTATAAAGTTATATGATTTTCTAGCGTACTATTATAGCATTACTATTATGTCAATCCAAGGCATTGTTTATTTGTGTCACACTACCTTCCCTATGGATTAAAAGGCTCACGCATATCCGTAAGTCGACAATGTAACAATCCTAAATATGAGTTCTGTATCACAAAAAAAACACCATTACAAACTTCAAATGTTATATTTTTTTGAACTAATAAAATTAACAATTTAGGGATAGGTGTGTGACCTATAAATGGAAGAGGGGGAGTAATATTGCATTAATTATACTACATAGTTAAATTAGCTAACAGTTGTATCTCCTCCCCCACTTTTTACACTACTAGCCAGCCCTACTTTATGTAAACTTTCTCCTCCCCTCCTCCACTAGTAGTGTCACATGTTTGAAAAATTTGCATAATTTTGAGATTCTACAGCATGTACAGCCGTATAGGAGGAGTAGGAGATTCTTAATGTGACAATGTTGGGAAGTATACTTCTTCTCCAGGTATTATGTTACTAATGAAATTACTTTCTAGTAAATTGTTTGTTTGACAATGATTTACTGGACAAATTGTACAATAATGTGGTTAATGATTGCACTATATACTTGTCCTTTTGTTAGTTAAACTTACTTTATTTCTACTTTGAATATATCAACTAAAAATGGATATGTCCCTCTCAAACCATGCTTGTTTGTATGGGATACCGTATTGAATACTGATTTGGCTCTGACATGCCTTCAATACGCAAATAGTATAGATGATTAAATGAAAAAAAGAACTCTTTTTATTAGAGGTGCATGATGGATACCTCTTCAATACATTTTTTTATATGCCTCAGCCCATGTTACTAAGCAACCCTAGGCATCGAGCATTTGATACCCGTGTACCATGGTGTCCATTAGAAAGTGACATGTGGGCATGCCCGGAGGTGCCCGTCTTTGAGCGCCCTTACTAGTAGTAATTGCAGCCATCCCGCTACGCCACGCAGAAAACAAATAAATTTATATCAGTTAGCCCATCAAAACTTTTCACTCACGGTCATCCTAGCCCATTGATGACCCAAGTATAGGGGATCTATCATAGTCCTTTTGATAAGTTCGAACCCAACAAGGAGCAGAACGAAATCGCAAGCGGTTTTCAGCAAAGTATTCTCTGCAAGCACTGAAATTATCAGTAACAGATAGTTGTGTGATAAGATAAATCGTAACGGGTAACAAGTAATAAAAGTAAACAAGGTGCAGCAAGGTGGCCCAATCCTTTTTGTAGCAAAGGACAAGCCTGGATGAACTCTTATATAAAAGCAAAGCACTCCCGAGGACACATGGAAATTGTAGTCAAGCTAGTTTTCATCATGCTAATATGATTCGCGTTCGTTCCTTTGATAATTTGGTATGTGGGTGGACCGGTGCTTGGGTGCTACCCTTCCTTGGACAATCCTTCCACTTATGATTAACCCCTCTCGCAAGCATCCACAACTACGAAAGAAGTATTAAGGTAAACCTAACCATAGGCAGAAACATATGGATCCAAATCAGCCCCTTACAAAGCAACACATAAACTAGGATTTAAGCTTCTGTCACTCTAGCAACCCATCATCTACTTATTACTTCCCAATGCCTTCCCCTAGGCCCAAACAATGATGAAGTGTCATGTAGTCGATGTTCACATAACACCACTAAAGGAAAGACAACATACATCTCATCAAAATATCAAACTACCAAATTCACATGATTACTTATAACAAGACTTCTCCCATGTCCTCAGGAACAAATGTAACTACTCACAAAGCATATTCGTGATCAAGATCAGAGGAGTATTAATTATCATTAAGGATCTAAAAATATAATCTTCCACCGGATAAACCAACTAGCATCAACTACAAGGAGTGATCAACACTACTAGCAACCCATAGGTACCAATCTGAGGTTTTGAGATAAAGATCGGATACAAGAGATGAACTAGGGTTTGAGAGGAGATGGTACTGGTGAAGATGTTGATGAGATTGACCCCATCTCGATGAGAGGATCATTGGTGATGATGATGGCGATGATTTCCCCCTCCGGGAGGGAAGTTTCCCCGGCAGAACAGCTCTGCCGGAGCCCTAGATTGGTTCTGCCCAGGTTCTGCCTCAAGATGGCGGCACTTCATCCTGAAAGCTTCCTTCTGATTTTTTCCATGTCAAAACACACCATATAGCAGAAAATGGGCATCGAAGGCCTGCTAGGGGACCCACAAGGACGGGGTGCACGCCCAGGGGGTAGGGCCCGCGCTCCACCCTTGTGGCTGGCTGGTGGCCCCCCTCGGGTACTTTCTTCGCACAATATTTTTTATATATTCCAAAACTATTCTCCGTGAGGTTTTAGGACTTTTGGAGTTGTGCAGAATAGGTCTCTAATATTTTCTCATTTTCCAGTCCAGAATTCCAGCTGCCGGCATTCTCCCTCTTCATGTAAACCTTATAAAATAAGAGAGAAAAGGCATAAGTATTGTGATCTAATTGTGTAATAACGGCCCATAATGCAATAGCATATAAGCATGATGCAAAATGGACGTATCACCCATCTTCGGCTGCACCATCATGAGCCATTTCCCAGACTCGCTCACTCCGGCCTCCACCAGACCACCATCGTGTCGCTCCCCTTTGTCAGCCTCTACCGGACCACTGCGCCGTTGCTCTCCTCCTTTGGCTTCCATATCAGACCACGACTGCTACGCTCCCCTCTAACGGCATCCACTAGAACACCGTTGTTCCCTCTGCTCCGCTCCTCATGATCGCCTTTGACCCGCTGATAGCAGGCCGACAGCGAGCTCCTACAGGTTTCTCCTCTCCTTCCTCAGTTCTTTCCCCATTCCCCGACTCCACCCTCAGCCCTCTGGTCCTCACAACCTAGGGGCAAATCTCCAGGGTAGACATGATACGCCGTGGCCCACACTTGACTTTTGGGTTGTTCTATATGGGCGGACCTATGTCTCGCCTGACGCAAGCCAGTAGGATGCCTCGCTTCAGACAGCCATCCGATTGGGCCGGCCCTGCGCGGACAGGACTTCGATGCTTTCTTAATTCATTTACATATTTTTTGTATTTCATTTTGTTTTATTTTTAACTTTCATTTATATTTCAAAATATTCTGAATATATCTATTATAAAATAACTTCATATGCAATAGTTGAAAAAAGTTAATCCTGCATTAGAAAATGTTAAACGTGTATAGAAAAAAATATTTGTAACATACACCAAAATTGTATAATGTGTATGAAAATAATAGACATCAAAAATATATATGAAAAAAATGTAGTCGTGTATTTCAACAAAAACTAACGTGTATATAATTTTTTTTCATGACTTATACAAGAAATATAGAATATTTATGGGAAAAGTAGGCATAAATAAATATATGTGTTCAAATCTGATAACTATGTATTTGAATTTTTTAAAACATGTATATAATTTTTCCCTGATGCACACAAAAAATACAATGTGTATGGAAAAAAGTAGACATCAAAAAATATATTTTATATTTGGAAATCTTATAAGGGTATATAATGTTAATCATGTATTTGGCAAATATTAAATGTAAATATAAAAAATATTCCTGACTGTCCGAGGCTTTCCGCCGGCGGCCACGGCTTAGATTCGTACACACAAAAAATTCAAAAAATTCAAAAAATTCCACACAAAAAATTCAAAACTGGTACACTATATAGTAGTATAGATATAGATTCGTACGGTATAACAACTCAGCATGACGCTTGCACCACGTATATATATATGAATCACCAACTCATACGTGACTGTCCGAGGCTTTCCGCCGGCGGCCACGGCTCCCTCACCAACCTTGAATTTGCGTTTGATTTCGAAGTTGAGCGATGCGTCGATGATGCACACTATGCATCACAGGATAAACCGTATGTACTCCCTCCGTTTTATAATATAAAAATATTTTTGACATTAATACAGTGTAAAAAAATACTCTTATAGTATTATGTCAGCACGGCAATGGTTACCAACTACCCGCGAACCCGACAGGTAAAAACCTTATTAGGGTAAGGGTTTGGAAAAATAATTACCCATGGATTTATAAATGGAAAAAAATTATACGTAAGCCGGGTATGGGTATGGGAAGGCAATACCAATATCCGTGTGCCCGCATACCTGTATGCTTATTTGTGTCATGAACCAATTTGTCATTTCTATGTTGAACCTATTTGTGGTCTCTAAGTTATATGTTTGTTGATTTATTTGTGTGTCAAACTTTAAATTGCTGAAATGACTATGTGTGGGTGCTGAAATGTTAAAATGTGACATGTTTATGTGTTGCAATATATGTGCTAAAATGTCGTGATGTTGTGTATATGTGGTGAAATGCTGAAATATATATATACATTTAACTGCTGAAATATATGTGCTGAAATGCTAGAATGTAGTATATATGTGTTGAAATGCCGAAATGTTGTGTTTTACATACTAAAATGCTGAAATTATACATGAAAAAATATGAATTGAAAGATCATCGAGATGGGTATTTTTACCCGCGGGCATTACCCGTCGGGTACGGGAACAATATGAAACCCAGGGTGCGGGTACGGGTATGGGTTTGGGCAAAAAATATTGAGACGGGTGCGGGTTTGGGCAAGCATTACCCGCCCCGAACCCTGCAGGTGCCGTGTTTATTTATGGGACAGAGTGAGAACGTGATAGATAGATTGCACATTAAGTCGACTTGGCTTACTAGTAGGCTTGCTGTTGTGCATTCTGATAACCTGGGTGCAATTTTTAGAATTGAAATGTGATGCGTTTTCTTTTTACATTTTACGTTTTTGAGGACCAAGCTTGGCGCGTGATGGGATCGCACGTTAAGATATTCTTTTGGGTATTCATAAAAATATACATGAGGGACAAGCTTGATAGTCGAGAGAAGTGAAATTATCTCCCAATTTTGAGGACTGCACGAGCGAACACACGCACGCCTGCCTCCTGGGTCGGTCCTACGATTTCGCTGCTGAATGTCATTGACCACCACCTTGCAATCTGATGCAATATGTATTCTTTGTATATAAAGATCGTCCGCTAGGGCCAGAGCCCCTCCGACAACAAATGCTTCAAGTGTTGTTGGGTCTGAGATGTGCCTGAAAATAATAGCATATGTGCCTAAGAAAGCTCCTCCTTGGTCCCTGCAGATCGCTCCTATCGCACCAAAACCATGACGAGACACTACCGCGTCCACATTTAGTTTCGAACAGTCCAATGCAGGTTGGACCCAGTGTGCTACATTTGGAATCACCGGATTAGCGGGTACTACTGGATGTCTCGCATTGATCACCAACCCTAATAGGTATGAGTTGATAAAACCATGTATTGTATGCGGCGACTGAAATATGTCTTCATGAATAGCCTTTCCCCTTGCTCCCCAGATTGCCCTTAGAGTGATCACAATGCAGACAAAATTGTACTAGGTGGTATTATCTCATGTATTGCAAACAACCAATCCTTCGCGCTCTCCTCGGTGTGGGCGCACATCAGTTCAACAATGTGTTCTGGAGCGAGTGCCCAGGCGCTCCTCGCCTTCGGGCATGAGAGTAGAGCGTACCTCCAACTATCCCTAGCCGCGCACAACGTGCAAGTCTCCGTTGTTGCCATCTTCCTGTGATTTAACAAAACCCCACAGGGTATTGGTTGCCTTGCAAGCCTTCATACAAAAACGTCGAGTTTAGAGGGTACCTAAATGTGTCAAATGGAAGTCTATTGATTATGCTTCGACTACTGTGCCACCGAAGTTTCTTCCTCGATCCAGTTTTCTCTGCCGAGCTTCGTTCTATATTGCCTAGAACAATAGTGTTTTCTTTTTCGAGATTCTGAAGAATAATAGATGGATCTGCAAAAAAGAAGAATAATGGTAAAAAAAAATTGAGACAAGGAAGAATAATAGTAGATGGGCTGCAGGTGGAAAAAAACCAGCATGTCGTCCCGGCCCACAAGGAAGCTGCCATGGCGTCCCGGCCCACCATCATTCGCCCTGTCCCAGTGCATTCCCGCACCCCGATCCCCCTCTGCTCCCGATCTGAACTCGCCGCCGGCCGCCTCCCGCCTGCCTCCGTGCTCCGTGCCTCGCCGGTTAATCGCCGTCGAATCCTCCCGCCTGGATCCGTGCCTTGCCCTGCCCTTCCCCGCACGCTGGACGCGCCGATCCACCGCGCCCAGCCGCCCAGTCCCCCCCCCCCCCCCCCCCCCCCCCCCCCCCCCCGCGGCCGCCCGCCGGTGTGCAGGCGTGCACCTTGCCCTGCGCTACAGAAGCTACCAAACACCCCAGTTTCTGATTCAACCCTTATATTGATCGATTCATTTTCTGTTGTTCAATGATGATTGACTCGATAGAATACCGTGACTGCTAGAGTGTAATTTTTTTTCTAGTAGACTTGTTGAAGAATTGGTATGTATGTACTACTATGTAGGCTTCTTTTATGCAAAACTGAGGCTTAATTGAGAACTTTAATGTGCCTGTAAGAACATATTGATTTATTTATCTGTTTGGTTAAATAATGAGCATGTTCACATGTCATATTTGTTGTCAATTTTTTCAGGTGGACCACCACGTTTTAAATTCTTAGATCCACCATTGTCTCAAGCAGCAGGCTAGTCAGCAGCCATCAAGTGAGGCACAGAGACAGGCAGGCTAGTCAGGAGCCAGCAAGCGAGGCACGGAGGCAGGCAGGCAGGCCGGCATATTAAGTTTCTACTTTGCTGTGCCGTCCATCCGACCGCTCCATAAGCCGCACTTCAGCGGAGATGCAGAGGCCGGTGGATTTCAAGCTCCCCCACTTTTTCAACTACCCGCCATACTTTACGTAATCTCACTCCCCCTCCTCCAGCAGTACTGTCACATGTTTGAACATTTTGCATGTTTTGCGGTTCTGCAGTATGTATAGCCATATAGGAGTAGGAGATTCTGGTGACAAAGTTGGGCAGTCAGCTTCTGCTCCAAGTGCTATGCTAGTAATGAAATTACTTTTTAGTGAATTATTTGTTTGACAATGATTTATTGGACAAATTGTACAATAAAGTGGTTGGTGATTTTGGTATATACGTGCCCTTTTGTTTGTTAAAATTATTTATTCCTACTTCAGATATATCATAAAACCATGTGAGCACATTCTAAATCATGTGAACTTCCTTTAATCTCTTCCCTTGTTTTATTCTGAGCTACCTTGTTAATAAGGCATAAAATGGCACTTTATAGATTCGAAATGAAAAACACGGGGTGGTTAATGTTATTTTGTAAGTGAAGAACTGAATATGTATGAAGGATTTGTACATCAGGATCACTAAAGGAACTATGTTAGTAAGCTTAAGCACAGGGAACAAACCAGCAATCTTACTCGAGGGGGGCAATGGAAGATATAAAATGTTGAGCGGGGCCAAACATATAAATTTAAAGCACTTGGAACTAACAATCTAACACGCCCCCCACTGGCTCTGTCCCTGCTTAAGCACTTGTTTCTTCAAAATCTGCCTTTGCTTAAATCTCAATTGTCTCTCTTCACAAATCTCTACTTTATAGCATCCCATTATAACACAGTATCAGGTTCAAAGTGTGAGACCTGGCATCGTTCTTTCATATCCCAACAGTATGTGTAACAGTTGAAGCATTTCCTTGCTTTACTTATTCTTACATTTGGTTGAGTAATGTAAGGGATCTTTTGTGTATGTCATCTTAAAACTAACTCTGAAAGCTTCTGTTAAACACTTATTTAGATATGTACATGGGCTGATAATAATATCATGACAATATTTGTTACCAGTTTGCAGCCTGTGAGAGAAACACGTGAAAAGCAAGTGCAGCTATGGAAAGAGCTGATACTTGATTACTGTAGAAGTCAAAAGATGTATATAATCTCCCTGGAAGAAGATTTTCCGTTGTTCTCCAATACAAAGATTGAGAGTAAGTCGTATTTATCTGAACCTTGTGTTTTGACTACTACTCTTCTGCATTTCAGAAACAAAATGTCTTGCTGTGCTAAAAATGTTATGTCATAGTGATCTGGCATGATGGTAATGTGTTCCTAAGGCCTACCATGGAGCCTTTTGAGCATGGCGGACTAGTGTATACATGAAAATTTAATTTACTCGACTAGTTTATTATGCATTCGGACATTTCTATTGACGTTGCACTGAACTTACATGCTTTATATTATTCAGGATCTCTAAGCTATGAAGCAAAGGAAGCTTTCCTTGCAGCTCTTGTTAGTGAAGGTTTATTCTGCACAACATGAAATCTTTTAGTTATTGTTTTAGCTGTGTGTAGTTTTGTTTTTCTAGATGAGGGATGCTTTTATTATCCCTGGCCTGTGTTTAGTTTTGTGTTGTGAAACTACTTAACGCTAAGTTCAACCTGCAGGTCGCGCAGAGTGGATGGACAAAGGTCACAAGAAGTGTCTCATCCTTTGGCTGCGGATTCAAGATTGGGCTAACTACATATTAGACTTTGTAAGACTTTGTATGCTATTAAACATGCTCCTTTCGAAGCTATCAGGTTATCAATGAATAGTGGCAGTGACTTAATATTTGTCTCTGTGTTATATGCTTGTAGGTCAAGGAAAATGGGTTGGAAGTAACAACAATTGAAGATATACGTTCTGGAATTGAAACACATGGGACCGGTAAGTATACAAACTTGATGGTGATGAGATTAGATTTACCATTTTTAATATTTTTGTTATGCTAATGGTTTTGCTTGATGAAAGCAATTTGCGGTAGAAACGGTAATATACATATAGGATATAGACTTAGTTGTTGGATAAATATTTTAATGTTTACCCAACTTGTCATGTGGATTTCGCATTATTGTAGCCGCCACCAGCCTCGGGAGGAGCCGTCTAGCTAATCCTAGTCTTAGTGATAAGTTATTTTTTTTTCTGATTCCCTGGTTGGTTAATTTGACAAGAATCTATTGGAATTATGCAGTTACAGTTTTCCTTTTAGGTATGACTGTTCTATAAAGCCAGGGATAATCTGTGTTATAAGAAGAACGAATAAACCAGAGGTTATCCTGTGAAAACCCTATTCCTGCTTGTATCACGCCACGATGCAACCGAAGCTTATGCCATAACATAAGTTGGCGGCAGTGCCTCGTCAGTAATGCATAGGCCATACATAATGTGCAAAAAAGAGGAGTGATACATAGCATAGGCCATGCCTGCCCCTTGCTCATAATAAATAAAATTTGTCTTATGGTATTAATTGTGGCTAGTTTGAATCCTCATTTTATCCTGTGGCATGTGTTGCAGAACTTGCGGGGATTGATCGCGGTGTCCTGATGCGAGCTTTGAGGCTGTTGGAACAAAAGGGAAAGGCGGTTATCTTTAAGGGCACTTCAGCGGACGATGAAGGCGTCAAATTTTCTGTTTAAACTTTGTGCCAACTAACAGATGGATAATAATCTTGCTGGGTGTCCTTGAATGATACATCCCCTCTTACCCGTATGTACGTACACTGATGACATCTGGCCGGCATCGTTCAAATGTCAGTCAATATTTTATTTATCTTCCCGGGCTGTTGTAATTAGCCAGCCTTTGATTCATTTCTTGAGCAGCATATATACCTATAAAACCACATGTTGTGTGTCTCATAAGGGGGCTCAACTAGTGCCTCCAATCATAATCAAATTTCAGATATATTCAGAACCAACTGATGTTTGATATATTAGGGTTTGTTCGAATTTGAACAAAAAACGGAAACTTATCAAGAGAGCACGCGTCATATGTGGAAGAATCTGGGAATACATGTGAATTTCTTGCGCATTGCAGCAGATTCTTGTGACGACCTCTTTTGAACCATTCCCCCCCTCTCCATCTAACAGTAGAGCCTTAGTGTTTTTTTTTCAACCAATGTTATATTTGTGTCCAGAACACTGGCTATATTAGATCTAACGAGGCCAGGTAAAGTCCCTTTCTTATTTTGCAGCGACAGCATCATCTTTTCAACTTGATGACACCAAAAAATTGAAAAGAAAAGAGACATATTAAGTTGTTACTTATAGTTCTAGATAAGTTGTATAGATGTAGAGTGAAAAATGTAGGGTACAATCTCACCCATGTACGTAATAGACATGCTACACGATGGATGCTACAATTTGAATAAATCGGTTGGTTGTGGATGGGCGGAGTGTGGAATTCGGCTTCTCTGCGTGCCATTATGTCTGACAGAAAATTCTTTGGATCACTGTAAACGGGAAGAGTTTGCTTGGAAAAAAACAATAGTTCAATGACCAGTTGGCCAACTATATATAAATTTCTGGTTGGGCTGTGATACTTGTGTGAAACTAATTTTCTTGGCATCGTATATTTTTTTCTTCTTATGAACCAGTGGAGCATTATTTGAGCATCGTATATATCAGTTGTATGACCTTCTAGGGGAACTTAATTACCTGATCATTATGGTTTCGTGGTGTAGTTGGTTATCACGTCAGTCTAACACACTGAAGGTCTCCGGTTCGAACCCGGGCGAAGCCATCAAGTCTTTTTTTTTGTTTTTTTTCATTGTGCACAAAAAAAGAGAAAACAAAAAAAAAATTAATGGCCCATACAGGTCTCGAACCTGTGACCTTCGCGTTATTAGCACGACGCTCTAACCAGCTGAGCTAATAGGCCTTTTGCTCCTTTAAATTTTATTCAAGGCCCATATTATACATTACTTGTAGACATTTATATTTGTATAACCTGAGTAAAACTCGTACACCACCGTGGTGAGAAGAAGGGAGTAAGAAAATCACTAGAGACTCTTTTGGGATCTTATGAATCACCAGGAAAGAAAACATCTTTGATCCAAACCGATCTGCGTAACGCAAAAACAAATCTTGGCCATTGGCTATCTAGATTCCCATTTTCACTGCCCACGTTTGTAAGTATTCCTAGCTGTTGTGGCATTTTTGTCATTGTTTTTGTGATGGGATGGGTATGCAAATCATCTTGGAACAGCTACGTAGTGATAAAAGCAACTATATATACCCACTATAAGTGATTCAACAGAAAATAATAATTCTCGACTTCTGCATCACACGATGCACATAGCCAAATTGCATTATTATTATTTTTTGACTAAGTACACTTTTATGGAAGAAGAGCAACCTTTTTCGCGGTATTTCTCCATTTGTATTCCTGGACAGGAATATAACGGCTGGCATGGAGCACCCAAGACACTATATGGAATACTGGTCACCTCACTTAATCGACCATCATCATGTCAATTTTTTGTTTGCGCCGTTTAAAATCATGGACGTATGCATGGGGATAAAAACAATTATATCGATCTTATGATGAGAAGAAAAAATTAAGAGGATGAACCAAAAGAAAAATCACCGGAGGGAGCAAGTAGGAGAATCATATTTGCTTGTAGGAGCCATCTACAAAATATAGCAATAAATCTTCGTCCTTGTCTTGTTTCCCATTTCATTGCCCATGCTTGTGAATTTTTGTCTTTGTTGGAATCTTTTTTGTCACTGTTTTTTATTTTAATGTGATGTGTGCGCAAATCATTATGCAACCATCACATAATAATAAAGCCATATATTATTATACAAAAAGAAAACAAATACACAAGATTCCTTTCTTAATTTCATTTTTGTTTCTCTGGCGGTGATGAGCCCGCTAGCATGCCATCTACAACTGAGAGTTGTTACAAAAAAAAAATCCCTTACATTGATTTTTGATCATATACTGATGTGTCATGTGGCGCTCAAAGTCTTACCATGTGTGTATGTATTTTGAAAAATTATGCATTGTATATGTTGTTGTGCTCGGTTTGATTCTGAAGAGAAGGGATGCCCCATATGTATCAAGACCCAATGCTCTAGCCCTTCCCGTCATCGTTTTCTCCCCTCTAATGATGTCTTTGCGATTGAAAAACACGATAATCTTTCCATGAGAAAGAAGGAGCACATGTTCTAGAGTTAAACAAGCAGAGCGAGGCGAATCAATCGGTGTTCTTGCCAGGTTGCCAACCTGCATTCTGGAGGTTTCAATTTGGTTGTCAAGACCTGAGGCCTGCCTGAGGGGGTGCAGGTGTTGTCTTGCCAGCTTCAGTTTGCAAGGAAAAGACTCGCCCTGCTACAGAGCAGCATGAATGGTGCGAGATTCGTGCAATTACACACGAACAAGCACCAGACCTGCTACAGGTTTAGAAAAATCAGCGAGTGAAATCTTTTTATTCCAGAACCAGAAGAAAGGTTGGTTGCAGGAAAAAAATTAAATAAAAAATGTCCAAAAAGGGAAAATTTCAACCTGCTACAGGTTTAGAAAATTCAGCGACTGGAAAATTTTTATTCCAGAAGAAAGGTTGGTTGCAGGAAAAAAAATAAATAAAAAATGTCCAAAAAAGGAAAATTTCAACCTGCTACAGGTTTACAAAATTCAGCGAGCGGAAATTTTTATTTCAGAAGAAAGGATGGTTGGAGGAAAAAAGTTTAAATAAAAAAACTCAATAAAAGGGAAACTTCAAAAAGTTTGGGGCGAGAGAGGCTCGAACTCTCGACCTCAGGATCACTCGCTTTAGCTATGAGACCTACGCGCTAGCCAACTGCGCCACCGCCCCTTGTGTTAGATTTTCAAATCTATCCTTATTGTACCTTTAAATTGCTTGGTCGATCAGTTCATGGAGGCATGGAGCCTGCTTCGATACAGATCAGGTGTTCAGTTTCACGTCCCAGCAAATTAAAACAGATAGTGGCCGGCAGGCTGCAATAACAAAATATTTGTTCATAACATGATCCATTTGTGGATACATCGATCCCATCTCACCTCGCCACATCAAGATAAACATTAAGCAACGACACGATACTCACCTTGAAGCAGCAGGGAGCATCGATTTAGGGTTGTTCTGTTGATTTAGAGGAGGAGCTCGGAATGATTTGGGTTGTGCTTCGACAATCCTTTGTTTTATTGGTCTGGGAACTCCGCTATGCGTGAGATTCTGAATTTTTATAGTTTTATGCTTATGTTCAGAGTGCAGTCGTTAATGCTTTGGAGTACTTGGACATCCACCATCAACTTGAGATTGAAGAGGGGGAGAGGTGTGGCTGCTCCCGGGAGTAGGAAATCCAGTCTCGAATTACAATCCACTCAAAACTTCTTTTTCAAATTTCTGCGACTTCCCTATGATGCATCAAACATTACTTGCTGATTCCTACTAGCTACTCCCTCCGTTCCAAATTACTCGTCGTGTTTGAACTAAAACCACGACGAAATTTGAACTAAGACCACGACAAGTAATTTGGAACGAAGGGAGTACAATCTTGTAGGATTAAAGATGTCATGACAATAAAATCATATGAATCAAAGAGGCCTTAATTCAGGCTGTCTCCGTTCGGCAGGAGCAGATAGTATAAATTACCTGTGGTGGGGCGTCCCCGATCGCACGCTGGATGGCGTGCTGGCGTACCTCGACGGCGACAACAACCCGCCGTTGACCTATCCTGCGACGGGGGCCGCCCCGTCGCAACACCGACGCGCATGGGCGCCAAGGAGGTTCGCCTCCTCCTCGTCTTCCTCCTCTCGCTCATCTTCCCATTCCTCCGGTTCTCCGGCGCTTCTCGGCGTCAAGGCCGAGCCCGCGACGGAGACGCCAATCGGTCGGCGCACTCGCAGCGTCGGCATCGTCATCAACGAGGGTGGCCGGCGTGCCTCCTCCTCGTCGGCTTCTCCGCGCTTCGTCAAGCCAAAGATGGAGCCGGGGCTGGCGCTGGTGAAGGCGGAGTTCGACAACGACGACGCTGCCCTAGAATGGGCGCGCCAGAACTCCATTGCGATGGAGAAGGCGCGCCGGGAGAAGGAGAAGGAGCGCCAGCGCGCCACCCTGCGCCGCTTCGAGGAGCGCCGACGCGGCCGCGATGAAGACGGGGTCGCCGTCTTATGCGACAGCGACGACGACGACGACGCGCCGCCGCCAGTCCGCCATGGCGACGCCGGGCAGGGGTCCAGCAGGGGCGCCCGCGTCAAGGAGGAGAAGGCCGACGACGACGATGGCGGCGACGGCGGCGACGACTTCAGCCCCTTTCTTTTTTAGATTAGGTTAATGTAATGAAAATGCGCGAATTTCATCGAAATTTGCCATGTTTGGCCGAAATTTAACTAGTTTTTATCATAACTTCACTAAACGGTTCTTCTTTTTTTATTTTAATACGCGCCTGGGGCGGCCCTGGGGGCCGACGGCTGGGGACCGACTCGCCCATAGGGCCATTTTTCGTCGGCTCATCCCCAGACGGCGCTTTTAGACGCCCCCTGGGGGGCCAACGGCTGGAGATGCTTTTAGGAGCAGCAGATTTTTTTTTGAATGTTCACCGGGGGGGGGGGGGGGGGGGAGTTTCCCCCACATGAATATATTGATTTGATGGTTGGGCTAGGGCTATTAGGAGGAGCAGCAGAATTATTGGAAACAAGTCAAGTAGCATGAAGCGTTGATTCATCTACCTGCTTGAAACATCCAGGTAAGTAGTGGGCCCCTGATGTAAGTTGGACACGCTGTTTGACCCTTGCCAACGTTGAAAAAATCGATCTGACGCAGCACCGAGGATGGTGTCGCACCACTCGTGGGACGACAGCTCTGTGTCGGGCCTCGGGTACGACTACGAATCAAGCGGCAGGAAGCTCCGATTTTGGGTTGTTCTGTCGATTTAGAGGAGGAGCTCGCCGGTCGGAATGATTTTGTGCTTCGACAATATTTGTTTTATTGGTCTGGGAACTCCGCTATGCGTGAGACTCTGATTTTTTATTGTTTTATGCTTATGTTCAGAGTGCAGGTGTCAATGCTTTGGAATACTTGGACATCCACCATGAACTTGAGAGTGAAGAGGGGAAAGGTGTGGCTGCTCCCAGGTCTCAATTACAATCCACTGAAAACTTCTTTTTCAAATTTCTGTGATGTATTGGAAGATTACTGAACACATAGCTGTCGTAAAATTTAGAGGCATAAAGGTTTCGTGGTGTATTTGGTTAGCACGACGCTCTAACCAGCTGAGCTAATAGGCCTCTTGTTCTTATGGAATTTTTTCAACTTATACATTAGAAAGAACTGAATACATTATCTCCCTCCTGGTCACAGGAAAACCGGAGGCCTTTTTTGGACATTACTTATACTGAAGTTCAATAATTACTAAGGAAATTGATCACTGGCGGATTTTGCGCCCGTCAATCATTATCTCCTTCCATTTTTAAGTACTCTGCGTATTAGTTTTGCCTAAAGTCACATTTATTAATCAAAGTTTTATAAAATAGTTATTAACATATACAATACCAAACCAATACTATTAGATTCATCATTGATTATTTTTCCGTATCATATACATTTGTTATTGTAAATGTTATAGAATATGTATTAGCGCACTCCCAATGCATTATCTCTTAATGTGTCCTCATATGTAGCAATCCTTTTTCTTAGAGACGACCACTTCAATGCATTGTCTCTTAATGTGGTATCTAGATAATATTGCATTTAATTAGTGTAGGTATCTTTTTGAATCTTAGTATTGTGGCCTAGTTATAGATAGAAGGGAAGAAGAGAAAAATAGTAGGGAGATAAGCGAGAAATTATCAGAGCACTAATTACACTTCATAGGGAAACAAGCCCAAGAGCCTTACCTCCACCAACATACAATACGCCTTCCTGTTTTCCATAATTACAGTGTCATGCCATCATTTTGCCCATTAGAACATGCTAAGAGGAAAGCATTGAGAGTGACCCATACAACACTCCTTTTTCTTTTCCATAACTACAATGCCATATCATCATTTTGCCTATGCAAACATGCTAATAAGAGCCAAGCATTAAGAGTAAACTTAACACAGTTGGTATATTTGTTTTTGTTGCCTCCAGGCCCTCTACTACCTCACACGGTCTCCTTACCCACACCGTTTTTTTTTTCAAACTGACATCGCACATCCTCCCCATTTCTAGCTTTTATTACTGTTTTTACATTATACGTTGTTTTTTTTTGCCATTTACCTACACCGATTTCTTGGCCCCTAATGACTTCCCACCTCCTTCTCGCCGCCTTTCCTTTTGAGCGCTCGTTCACCCCCAAGTCGCAGCTAAGAGCAACTCTAGCAGAGTTATCATATTGGCAGCCTTTGTAACACATATGGAGCACGCTACATAATGTTTAGGAGGCTACGGAGGCTGTGCGCAAACACATAGTCACCATAAATCAACATGCATAAATTCCCCCAAGTAAAGCCCACATGTCATTGGGTCATAGATTCTTCGGCAATAATCCAAATTTCTAAAGAACACATAAAGAAGCATCGATTCCATCCCTATAAATAGGGTAGTAAATTAGTCGCACTACAACACTAACTAGCTGTGGCCATGAATACGGTGGCTGGGGCGGGATTGGTGAGAAATGCGGCAACTTGGGCCCTGATAGCCTGGAAACTTGCCTGGACGGCGGCGACATTGCGAATCTCAATGCCCGAAAAAGGGCATCGGCGCTCTTGTCCCAGGCCCACCATGCATCGGTAGGGGCAGGTACGCGGTCCCAAATCCCTCTCTTTCTTTCGACGTCTTGCTTCCGACCCTCCACTAGTAGAAAAAGGGTCAAATGTTTAGCTCATTAGTCCCGGTTTGTATTTGAGCCGGCACTAATGTGACCAATAGTGCCGGTTCCAACGACTAGGCTGGCGGCGCTCATTAGTACCGGTTCGTGGTGAACCTTTAGTACCGGTTCGTGCCACGAACCGGTACTAAAGAGGAGGTGGCTGATACGTCTCCGTCGTATCTACTTTGAAAAACACTTTTACCCTTATTTTGGACTCTAACTTGCATGATTTGAATGGAACTAACCCGGACTGACACTGTTTTTAGCAGAATTGCCATGGTGTTATTTTTTTGTGCAGAAATAAAAGTTTTTGGAATGACTTGAAAATCAACGGAGATTATTTTTGGAATATATAAAAAAATACTGGCGGAAGAATCCACATCAGGGGGCCCACACCCTGTCCACGAGGGTCGGGGGCGCGCCTACCCCCCTGGGCGCGCCCCTGCCTCGTGGGCCCCCTGGTGCTCCTCCGACCTCAACTCCTACTCTATATATTCGTGTTCAGGGAGAAAAAAATAAGAGAGAAGGATTCATCGCGTTTTACGATACAGAGCCGCCGCCAAGCCCTAAACTTTCCCGGGAGGGCTGATCTGGAGTCCGTTCGGGGCTCCGGAGAGGGAAATTCCTCGCCATCGTCATCATCAACCTTCCTCCATCACAAATTTTATGATGCTCACCGACGTGCGTGAGTAATTCCATTATAGGCTTGCTGGACGGTGATGGGTTGGATGAGATTTATCATGTAATCGAGTTAGTTTTGTTAGGGTTTGATCCCTAGTATCCACTATGTTCTGAGATTGATGTTGCTATGACTTTGCTATGCTTAATGCTTGTCACTAGGGCCCGAGTGCCATGATTTCAGATCTGAACCTATTATGTTTTCATGAATATATGTGAGTTCTTGATCCTATCTTGCAAGTCTATAGTCACCTATTATGTGTTATGATCCGTTAACCCCGAAGTGACAATAATCGGGATACTTACCGGTGATGACCGTAATTTGAGGAGTTCATGTATTCACTAAGTGTTAATGCTTTGGTCCGGTACTCTATTAAAAGGAGGCCTTAATATCCCTTAGTTTCCAATAGGACGATGCTGCCACGGGAGGGTAGGACAAAAGAAGTCATGCAAGTTCTTTTCCATAAGCACGTATGACTATATTCGGAATACATGCCTACATTACATTGATGAACTGAAGCTAGTTCTGTGTTACCCTATGTTATAACTGTTGCATGATTGATCGCATCCGACATAATTATCCATCACTGATACAATGCCTACGAGCTTTTCTTATATTGTTCTTCGCTTATTTACTTTTCCGTTGCTACTGTTACAATCATTATAAAACCAAAAATATTACTTTTGCTACCGCTCCCACTACTGTTATATTACTTTGCTACTAAATACCTTGCTGCAGATATTAAGTTTCTAGGTGTGGTTGAATTGACAACTCAGTTGCTAATACTTGGGAATATTCTTTGGCTTCCATTGTGTCGAATCAATAAATTTGGGTTGAATACTCTACCTTCGAAAACTGTTGTGATCCCCTATACTTGTGGGTTATCAGTGGCCTTTAGTACAGGTTGGTGGCTCCAACCGGTACTAAAGACCCCCCCTTTAGTACCGGTTGGAGCCACCAACCGGTACTAAAGGTGGTGGCCTTTAGTACGGGTTGGTGGCTCCAACCGGCACTAAAGACCTCCCCTTTAGTATCGGTTGGAGCCACCAACCGGTATTAAAGGTGATGCGCTGCCACCCGTAGTGCACAATGTTTAGTCCCACCTCGCTAGTTGAGAGGAGCTAGCACCGGTTTATAAGGCCCGCCGCGGCTACCGTGTCGAGCTCCTCTCTAAGCAGGCCTTTGTGGACCTATTGCAAGTCTTCTGCCCTGTGGGGCCTACTGGGCCGTACGGGCCTGCATCCTGGCCAACTAGATGTTGGGTTTCTAGTCGTATGCAGGCCGTGTCGGCCCAGTAGGCGGGCTGTTTTTGCTTTATTTCAAAAAAAGAAAATCAAAAACAAAACCGGGACTAAAGGTCCCCCAGACCACGGTGTGCCTCGTGCCATGTGGTGGGCCTTTGGTCCCGGTTCATGTTGACCGGGACTAAAGGGGGGAGGGGGGACCTTTAGTCCCCACCCTTTAGTGCCGGTTTCAGAACCGGTACTAAAGGTCCTGATGAACCGGTACTAAAAGTCGTTTTTCTACTAGTGCTCGTCCATGGCCACTTCGTGAAGTCCGAAAAGGGGCCTGTGGATCCAGCTTCTCCTGCTCCCCCTCATCCCCAAAACTGAAGATGAGAGGGATCACCTTCCGGTGGGCCATTTATGAGGGAGTGGTCGATTGGAGGCGATCGAGAGGGGATTGGGAGGCATCAATGAAAGAATTGGATAAGGGAGAGATCGCCGCCATTTTTTAAGCCGTCGCAGGCTCAATTAAGCGGGCAGTTTGGGAGGCAATAGGCGGCAGGCAACCATCTAGGTGTGCGTTTTCTAATGAGAAACATTTCCATGCTGCTCACATGCTTCTTGACCTCACAAGCAAGCTAGGAGATGATGTCGCGTGGTGGTCATCCGATGGTCTACTAAGCGAATTCTAGAGAGTGATCGCGCCATCTAATGGATGCTTGGTTGATGGTCACGTCTCCCACCGTCGGCGGTGGTGCATGGGGCGGGGGGGGGGGGGGTCACACAACTTCAAATTCCACCTATAAACCGAGGAGGAAGAAGATGAAATATCCATCACCCGCTACCAGTTGACTTTGGAGAAAGCTCCAAATGTGTGACGCCCGGGTAATTAAGCTACAGTGATCCTCTGCTAATGATGCCACGTCACCTCGTTTATAGTTGCTAATCTCGAGTTAGTTCGAAACCGGTTCAACTTCAAGTTCAAAAAAAACAGGCAAACAATAAAAGTTTTCAAATATTAAAACTAAAATGTTCTGAGTGAACCAAATATTGCATAGATAATTATGGTGGAAAAACCACACATATTATAAAATGTTTAAATACTATGAGATGAATAAAACAGTAGCAAAAATGATTATTTAAATACTTTTTTTTATTATTTAATAAAATGTCAAACTAAGTTAATTGGGATCTAGACTTTTTGTGACTATGGGCTAAGTTGTAATACTAATTTAGATACTAAGTGTATATTTTACTAAAATAGAATGCAACTAAAATAAAGCAGTAAAGAATAAATAAAAGGAAAAGACAAAACAACAAAAGAAAAAAAGAGAAACCCCCTGCCCCCGGGCCTCGGCCCAGCAGGCCGGCCCATTCGGCCACACCCCCAGGCCACCAGGAGGCCCAACCCGCCTCCCTTATCCCCTTCCCACCCCCGAAACCCTAACCACCCACACCCCCACTCGCTCCCTCCCCCTTCCCCCGATCCGGTTCTGGATCGGGATCGGGCCGACGCCCTGCGCCCCCCCCACGACGCTGCCGCCCCGTCCCCATCGCCAATCCCGCCGCCCGTCGCCCCAACTCGCCGGCGTAGAAGACCACACACCCACACACGCATACGCACGGAGGAGGGGCGCCCCTGTTCGCTCCCCTCCTCTCGGAGCGCCCGTGCCCGAGGAACCGCCACCTACCAGCATCGCCGACGCTGCCCTGAAGCTACCGCGCCGTCGTGTCTCCGTCCCGTCGCCGGATCTCGCTTCCCTGACTCCTCCTCGAGCCGCTGCCAGTTCCCTACATCCCGCCGTGAGCCCCGACCTCTCCTCCTCTTCCCCTCGCACTCATGGCTTCGGCCAAGGCCGCGACCGCGCTCGCGTCCCCGCGGCCAGCCCGCGCCCATGGTTGCCTCGCGCCCCGTCCTCTTCTTCGTCCCGCGATGCCGCTCGTCGCGCCTGGCCACCGCGCGTACACGCACGCGCACCACCCCTGTGCCCCTGAACGCGCCCACAGCTGCGCCCCTGCTGTCCGTCTCCCGCGCTGACCGCACGCGCGCCCGACCTCGCCCGCGCCTTGCCAGCTCCACCCGCCGCAACCGCTTGCGTCGCTGCTCACCTCCGTCGACCCCTGCTCTCCTGCAAGCGCGCCGCCCTGCCTACGCCCCGGCCTCGCCTCGTCCGCCCCAACGCACCGTCCCGATGCCCCGACAACGCCCGCATCACCACAGCCTCACGGCCTCGCCGCTGCCACGTCGGCGCCGGCCGGCGCCGCCCCGGCATCCTCCCATCTCGTGGCACTGAAGGCCGCACCCAGTCCGGGCGCCCGCACCAGCACGCCCGCTAGCGCCCGCTCTAGTGGCCTCCTAGGCCACTGGCATGTGGGGCCCGCCCCTGTAGAACGTTAAAAAAAGGAAAAAAATATAATTGGTTAATTATTTAATTAACTTAATTAATAATGTCTATTTAACCTAATCATTTAGTTAAATGAATTAACCATGTTTAATTAACCTGAGACTATGGTGAACAGGACCCACCTGCAGGGTTGACCTAGTCAACGTTTGGTCCTGCTGACATCATGTTGATGTCACGCTGACATCATGCTGATGTCACGCTAACATCATAATTGCAATTTCTAAATTAATTTAATTATGCTAATTTCTAGAAAATGATTTAAACTATTTAGAAATCAATATAAAATAATTCTCAGCTCAGATGAAACTACTTTGTACATGAAAATTGCTCAAAACGACGAGACGAATCCGGATTCGCAGCCCGTTCGTCCGCCACGCATCCCTAGCTTTGCGAACACGCAACTTTCCCCCTCCGGTTCATCTGTCCGAAACGCGAAACACCGGGAATACTTTCCCGGATGTTTCCCCCTTCACTGGTACCACCTCGTACCGCGTTAGGGGCACACCTAGCATCACGCCTTGTCATGTTTTGCATCTGTTTGCTTAAATATTTATTGTTTCTCCCCCCTCTTCTCTCGCTAGACACCGAGACCGACGCCGCTGCTACCCAGTACGACTACGGAGTTGACGACCCCTCTCTCTTGCCAGAGCAACCAGGCAAGCCCCCCCTTGATCACCAGATATCGCCTACTCTTCTCTATACTGCTTGCATTAGAGTAGTGTATCTTGTTACTGCTTTCCGTTAATCCTATCCTGATGCATAGCCTGTCCTTGCTACTACTGTTGATACCTTACCTGCAATCCTAAATGCTTAGTATTGGATGCTAGTTTATCATCAGTGGCCCTACATTCTTGTCCGTCTGCCATGCTATACTATCGGGCCGTGATCACTCGGGAGGTGATCACGGGCATATACTATATACTTTACATTGTTACATTACCGGAGAAACTGTTTGGAGATGGGGGCTTAAGGGGCAGGTGGCTTCATCCAGTGGTGGGCCTGGGTTCCCGACGGCCCCCGACTGTTACTTTGTGGCGGAGCGACAGGGCAGGTTGAAACCACCTAGGAGAGAGGTGGGCCTGGCCCTGGTCGGCGTTCGCAGATACTTAACTCGTTAAACAAGGTCTTGGTATTTGATCTGAGTCTGGCTACTGGCCTATACACACTAACCATCTACGCGGGGACAGTTATGGGCACTCGACGTCGTGGTATCAGCCGAAGCCTTCGTGACGTCAGCGACTGAGTGGCGTGCGCCGGATTGGACCGTAAGCCTGCTCTTGTATTAAGGAGGCTAGTTCTGCTTCCAGCCGCGTTCGCAACGTGCAGGTGTGCAAAGGGCGATGGGCCCAGACCCCTGCGCCATAGGATTTAGACCGGCGTGCTGACCTCTCTGTTGTGCCTAGGTACGGCTGCAACGTGTTGATCTTCCGAGGCCGGGCATGACCCAGGAAAGTGTGTCCGGCCAAATGGGATCGAGCGTGTTGGGTTATGTGGTGCACCCCTGCAGGGAAGTTAATCTATTCGAATAGCCGTGATCTTCGGTAACAGGACGACTTGGAGTTGTACCTTGACCTTATGACAACTAGAACTGGATACTTAATAAAACACACCCTTCCAAGTGCCAGATACAACTGGTGGTCGCTCTCTCACAGGGCGACGACGGGAGGATCATCGGTGAGGGTTATGCTATGCGATGTTACTTGGAGGACTTCAGTCTACTCTCTTCTACATGCTACAAGATGGAGGTGGCCAAAAGCGTAGTCTTCGACAGGATTAGCTATCCCCCTCTTATTCTGGCTTTCTGCAGTTCAGTCCATCGATATGGCCCTTTACACATTTACCCATGCATATGTAGTGTAGCTCCTTGCTTGCGAGTACTTTGGATGAGTACTCACGGTTGCTTTCTTCCTCTTTTCCCCCTGTCCCTTCTACCCGGTTGTCGCAACCAGTTGTTGGAGCCCAGGATCCAGACGCCATCGTCGATGACGACTCCTACTACACCGGAGGTGCCTACTACTACGTGCTGCCCGCTGACGACGACAAGGAGTAGTTAGGAGGATCCCAGGCAGGAGGCATGTGCCTCTTTCGATCTATATCCCAGTTTGTGCTAGCCTTCTTAAGGCAAACTTGTTTAACTTATGTCTGTACTCAGATATTGTTGCTTCCGCTGACTCGTCTATGATCGAGCTCTTGTATTCGAGCCCTCGAGGCCCCTGGCTTGTAATATGATGCTTGTATGACTTATTTTTATTTGTAGAGTTGTGTTGTGATATCTTCCCGTGGGTCCCTGATCTTGATCGTACACGTTTGTGTGTATGGTTAGTGTACGGTCAAATCGGGGGCGTCACAAGTTGGTATCAGAGCCGACTGCCTGTAGGAATCCCCCTTCCACACTCCTTGGCTGAAGTCGAGTCTCGACATTGCAAAACTTTTAATAACATGGCTGTGTGACTTACGGGCCCACGTCGCCATCTGGGTGGTATTAGGATCTTTTACTCCTCGATCCTTACTCTGGGACTCCGAGCTCTCTTCTATTCGGGTTAAATGAATTTTGCTAAATCTAACATTAGGATCTCGTTATCACTTTCACCTGGAGAGCCCCTTATTACTGATGATCGTCTGCTGTACGTGAAGACCCTGAAGATACTCTCCGCTGTTAACCCGAGAACTTGTGTTCATCGCGTTTGCAATTCCCCTTCCACCGTCAACCCTCATGGATAACTACTTGCAGTTGTTATTCATACCATCATCCCCTGTTGATCTTGTTATTACAAGGTACCTCGGAAATTCTCTCTATTGTTCCGACAATACTTTGTGCCTACTACCTTGCAGTTCATTATCCACATACACACCCTTACGGATAATTTCTTGCACTTACCGAGTATCCGCCCATCCCTAGTTGTTTGTGTGTTTCACTAAGTTCTTCAAAATAATATTCGATCTTCCGAAAATCCTTAGCAGCTTATTGCTTTTGAAATTCTTGCTTGCTTGAATTATGGTTAATCCCATAAGTATAGTAATCCTATTGGCATCCCTTGTCACTATCATTCTTGAGTCCATTGATTCAGTAAGTTGTGAATGTTCACAATCATCAGTCGAATCCTAGGATTATCCTTTCGGCTCAGACATCATTTGGATATGAGCTAGTTCTTGACCAATCAATGCCTTGATCGGTTGTGCTTTTAAGTCTATTTAACTTATTCATTTTCGATCAGAACGACTGCTTCTGATCCCTTGATTTGGAAATCAAAAAAAATCTTTGCATTAAGCTTTGAATTAGTAAGTTGTTTCTATAATCTGATGCCTTGGCATTCCTTCTTCCTCTGATTGAGTTTCGATACTCACATCAGCCTCGTTGTTGGTCCCCATACCCATTGCCGGGTTATTATCCAACAGTGTCCTTGACGACCTAAATTCTTGTGATTCTTTACCGGATACATAATGCCTTTGGTAAATTGTATCCTCTACTTTTGACAACCTTACTCTACTTTTGAGTTTGTGTTATTTACTCCCGAAGTTCATGGTATATGTTCTAAGAAGCCCCGATGGGTTGAACCTATGCCTTCCTTAATATGTGTGGACTCGAAAGTTTTCATGAGTCATACTCTTTTGGTATTTTACCAGATTAAATTTCAACACGATCACTTCATCGAACGCGAGAAGTAAATGAAAGGTTATGCATTGGAGAAGTGGGAGTCGACCTTGAACTTTGTGTTCATGCCCATGGACACGATGTAGATCTTATCATTAAAGCTTCTCTTAAATTAATTATTCCTTTGGTATAAGTTCATCTTATATCTGGGATCTGGCCTTTTGAAATCGTGGTTCCCACCATGTTTCTCCTTGATTCCATTTCTCGTGCAAGTTTGAACACTTGTCTTATGCAGAGCAATACCCTAGTCCAACCTTTACTTTGATCTACCGTCGAGTATTACGCCCTAGTATCTCGAGATTATCACAGAACCGCATAACTTCTTATGAGTTCTTCGTCAAGTACTACATTCTCATCGATTCCAATTTTTCATGGTTTTTGAGTGGATAGTCACTCGAGTACCCCGATAACTGAATCGAGTCCGCACTATGGTTCAACAACTCTTAGTAATCTGCCTTACTTACGAGTTTGTACCTGATCACATCATTCCTAGCCTATTTGGCTATATCATTATCATGATGATTTTAATTGTGCTACCTGGTTCCTTATTCCCGGAGCACAACTTTCAACGATGAGCTAAGCTTGCGTCGATTTTCATCGTCATATCATTTCTCCTTGAACAACAAACTTGATTTCGAGTTTGTGTCCTAACCGTGGTTCCAATAACCTTTCGCTTCATCATTTGTTTGACTTGATGTCATCGTCGATCGATTACATCTTCGTGAAATCTCTTGACAAATGTGTCGTGATCATCATCAATATTCTGAGCTTTTCCATGATATCAATTGAATTCATGATGAGAAATACCATCCTTGCCTCGATGATTTGTGATATCATCGACCACTTTATTGTCTTCCCTCCAACACAAACTTGCTCGTGTTTTGTGTTATACCTTGAGATCCTTGCTATCCAGCCTTTATTCTTCTTTACCTTGGGGTATTACCATCTTTTATGTCAGGATTGTCATGAGAATTTCACCACCTCTGGAGAATTCTTGATACAAGTGATACTTATCATGATCACCAATCTAATACTGATCATGCTACCTAAGCCCATATTTCGGGTGCACCTTTCAACCAATGTTTAAATTGTGTATGTTTCCCTCGAGCATACATCATTATGTTATTTGACTTGACAAATGTTATCTCGTTGTTCACATGGTTGTGGAAATTCATCTTTTTGGAAATCTCGATGGATTGTCCCTGAGCCCATCAGCCACCTCATCCCCTCCTTGGTTTAAATGAACTCTTGTGTCGGAACTCGCTCCCATATTTCATTTCCCGAGAATCTTACATTGTCATCTCGTCTATTTGTGTTGCACCTTTTCTTCTCAGGCGTCCTGAGTCTGAGGTATCCTGACATTAACGAGATCTGAATCTCGGTCAGATATGATGGTTGGAACCTTTTCCAAGAGTCATAACACTGGACTTTATATGACCCGGTAAGGTGATATCGTGCCTAGCACACCTGGCCGGAGGACCTATTGTTACCGTTTCATTTTTCGCAAGGCTATCCATTCTTCCATGAGGAAATTGTAAGACTTATGCTGCAAGTTATTCCTGATGGATCCTTCGTGTTTACAAAGTCTGATCTTCACCTAATGACCATGTCAATGCTATCTCGAAGCATGTCAATGGTACTCCGATTTTCAACAGGAACATTTGAAGCACGATGCTAAATTTTATTTATCATTTATCCTAACACCGTTGTATGGGTAATTTCATGAGATTCCTCCCCCCTTACCTAAACGGTTTTCTACTTTATATCCTGTCTTGGATATCATCCTCTGCTTGACTTTGGGGAGGATATACCCCTGATATATGTGTTTAAACACATTTTCCTTTCCATTGTTCTGATTAATTTGATAATCATATTATCCTTTCCATTGTTTGGTTTAACCTTTCTTGAGGTTTAGATGATCTAAGCAGTAATATTTTCCTGCTTACGAAAACACCTCGGTGTACCACCTTATCAGTCAGACCCTGTTACTATTGTTGATGACACTTCGGTAACCACCGATGGACGGGAACCTTGCCTATTAGTCCGCCTCGTTCAACGAGCAGGAAAATGGTTCTCTTCGTCCCTCGCCCTTGGTATCGATGTTGTTGCCGACATAACTAACAGGCTACCCTCTGGCATGCCTTGCTATTGTGACCGTGCAAGATGTCAGCCCTCCTTCCTACCTTTAACCCACATGGTGGGCCCATAACCCACAGTTCCACAGAATCGGAACTTGACTCTCCTGCACCCCCTGTTCCCAAGGTTCTTCCTCGCGTGTGGCCTCGTATGTAATTCACAAGCCACCTTCCGAGAGATCATCAAATCTGTTACCGGACGCAATACTTAGTCCCGATTGCTTTGAGCCCCTTTCAAGCCGTGTTCAGGCATCGAACGGTTGCCTGCTCGCTCGTAACTTCCCATGAAACCTCATTACTTGCTCTCAATATTTACTTAAGTTTCAATTCGAGAGTTACCTTCCGCCACCTTCCCCGATGTTATCGACCAGATAGTCAACCTTGTAGAGGTTCGTTCTCCCGGAATAACCCCTTATTCTTTCGTAAGTACGATGGAACCCCCAAAGAAAGGGATGACGACTTGATCATGATGACCTGGAGCAGACAAATAAAGACTTCAACATAATGGATCGACCTCTTCGAGAAGAGCAACCAAGACCGAGAAGTCTCCATAGAATTTCGTAGCCACATCTTTCCCTTACTCCCCTCTTAAATCTCGGGACGAGATTTCTTGTAGTGGAGGAGAATTGTGACGCCCGGGTAATTAAGCTACAGTGATCCTCTGCTAATGATGCCATGTCACCTCGTTTATAGTTGCTAATGTCGAGTTAGTTCGAAACCGGTTCAACTTCAAGTTCAAAAAAAAACAGGCAAACAATAAAAGTTTTCAAATATTAAAACTAAAATGTTCTGAGTGAACCAAATATTGCATAGATAATTATGGTGGAAAAACCACACATATTATAAAATGTTTAAATACTATGAGATGAATAAAACAGTAGCAAAAATGATTATTTAAATACTTTTTTATTATTTAATAAAATGTCAAACTAAGTTAATTGTGGTCTAGACTTTTTGTGACTATGGGCTAAGTTGTAATACTAATTTAGATACTAAGTGTATATTTTACTAAAATAGAATGCAACTAAATTAAAGCAGGAAAGAATAAATAAAAGGAAAAGACAAAACAACAAAAGAAAAAAAGAGAACCCCCCTGCCCCCTGGGCCTCGGCCCAGCAGGCCGGCCCATTCGGCCACACCCCCAGGCCACCAGGAGGCCCAACCCGCCTCCCTTATCCCCTCCCCGCCCCCGAAACCCTAACCACCCACACCCCCACTCGCTCCCACCCTCTTCCCCCGATCCGGTTCTGGATCGGGATCGGGCCGACGCCCTGCGCCCCCCCACGACGCTGCCGCCTCGTCCCCATCGCCAATCCCGCCGCCCGTCGCCCCAACTCGCCGGCGTAGAAGACCACACACCCACACACACATACGCATGGAGGAGGGGCGCCCCTGTTTGCTCCCCTCCTCTCGGAGCGCCCGTGCCCGAGGAACCGCCACCTACCGGCATCGCCGACGCCGCCCTGAAGCTACCGCGCCGTCGTGTCGCCGCCCCATCGCCGGATCTCGCTTCCCTGACTCCTCCCCGAGCCGCTGCCAGTTCCCTACATCCCGCCGTGAGCCCCGACCTCTCCTCCTCTTCCCCTCGCATTCACGGCTTCGGCCAAGGCCGCGACCGCGCTCGCGTTCCCACGGCCAGCCCGCGCCCATGGTTGCCTCGCGCCCCGTCCTCTTCTTCGTCCCGTGATGCCGCTCGTCGCGCCTGGCCACCGCGCGTACGCGCACGCGCACCACCCCTGTGCCCCTGAACGCGCCCACAGCTGCGCCCCTGCTGTCCGTCTCCCGCGCTGACCGCACGAGCGCCCGACCTCGCCCGCGCCTTGCCAGCTCCACCCGCCGCACCCGCTTGCGTCACTGCTCACCTCCGTCGACCCCTGCTCTCCAGCAAGCGCGCGGCCCTGCCTACGCCCCGGCCTCGCCTTGTCCGCCCCAACGCACCGTCCCGGCGCCCCGACAACGCTCGCATCACCACAGCCTCGCGGCCTCGCCGCTGCCACGTCGGCACCGGCCAGCGCCGCCCCGGCGTCCTCCAATCTCGTGGCACTGAAGGCCGCACCCAGTCCGGGCGCCTGCACCAGCACGCCCGCTAGCGCCCGCTCTAGTGGCCTCCTAGGCCACTGGCATGTGGGGCCCGCCCCTGTGGAACGTTAAAAAAAGGAAAAAAATTTGATTGGTTAATTAATTAATTAACTTAATTAATAATGTCTATTTAACCTAATCATTTAGTTAAATGAATTAACCATGTTTAATTAACCCGAGACTATGGTGAACAGGACCCACCTGCAGGGTTGACCTAGTCAACCTTTGGTCCTGCTGACATCATGCTGATGTCACGTTGACATCATGCTGATGTCACGTTGACATCATGCTGATGTCACGCTAACATCATAATTGCAATTTCTAAATTAATTTAATTATGCTAATTTCTAGAAAATGATTTAAAATATTTAAAAATTAATATAAAATAATTCTTAGCTCAGATGAAAATACTTTGTACATGAAAATTTCTCAGAACGACGAGACGAATCCGGATTCGCAGCCCGTTCGTCCGCCACGCATCCATAGCATAGCGAACACGCAACTTTCCCCCTCCGGTTCATCTGTCTGGAAACGCGAAACACCGGAAATACTTTCCCGGATGTTTCCCCCTTCACCGGTACCACCTCGTACCGCGTTAGTGGCACACCTAGCATCACGCCTTGTCATGTCTTGCATCTGTTTGCTTAAATATTTATTGTTTCTCCCCCCTCTTCTCTCGCTAGACACCGAGACCGACGCCGCTGCTACCCAGTACGACTACGGAGTTGACGACCCCTCTCTCTTGCCAGAGCAACCAGGCAAGCCCCCCCTTGATCACCAGATATCACCTACTCTTCTCTATACTGCTTGCATTAGAGTAGTGTAGCTTGTTACTGCTTTCCGTTAATCCTATCCTGATGCATAGCCTATCCTTGCTACTACTGTTGATATCTTACCTGCAATCCTAAATGCTTAGTATTGGATGCTAGTTTATCATCAGTGGCCCTACATTCTTGTCCGTCTGCCATGCTATACTATCGGGCCGTGATCACTCGGGAGGTGATCACGGGCATATACTATATACTTTACACTGTTACATTACCGGAGAAACTGTTTGGAGATGGGGGCTGAAGGGGCAGGTGGCTCCATCCAGGTAGTGGTGGGCCTGGGTTCCCGACGGCCCCCGACTGTTACTTTGTGGCGGAGCGACAGGGCAGGTTGAAACCACCTAGGAGAGAGGTCGGCCTCGCCCTGGTCGGCGTTCGCAGATACTTAACACGTTAAACGAGATCTTGGTATTTGATCTGAGTCTGGCTACTGGCGTATACGCACTAACCATCTACGCGGGGATAGTTATGGGCACTCGACGTCGTGGTATCAGCCGAAGCCTTCGTGACGTCAGCGACTGAGTGGCGCGCGCCGGATTGGACCGTAAGCCTGCTCTTGTATTAAGGGGGCTAGTTCTGCTTCCGTCCGCGTTCGCAACGTGCAGGTGTGCAAAGGGCGATGGGCCCAGACCCCTGCGCCATAGGATTTAGACCGACGTGCTGACCTCTCTGTTGTGCCTAGGTAGGGCTGCGACGTGTTGACCTTCCGAGGCCGGGCATGACCCAGGAAAGTGTGTCCGGCCAAATGGGATCGAGCGTGTTGGGTTATGTGGTGCACCCCTGCAGGGAAGTTAATCTATTCGAATAGCCGTGATCTTCGGTAACAGGACGACTTGGAGTTGTACCTTGACCTTATGACAACTAGAACTGGATACTTAATAAAACACACCCTTCCAAGTGCCAGATACAACCAGTGGTCGCTCTCTCATAGGGCGACGAGGGGAGGATCATCGGTTAGGGTTATGCTATGCGATGTTACTTGGAGGACTTCAGTCTACTCTCTTCTACATGCTGCAAGATGGAGGTGGCCAGAAGCGTAGTCTTCGACAGGATTAGCTATCCCCCTCTTATTCTGGCTTTCTGCAGTTCAGTCCATCGATATGGCCCTTTACACATTTACCCATGCATATGTAGTGTAGCTCCTTGCTTGCGAGTACTTTGGATGAGTACTCACGGTTGCTTTCTTCCTCTTTTCCCCCTATCCCTTCTACCCGGTTGTCGCAACCAGTTGTTGGAGCCCAGGATCCAGACGCCATCGTCGACGACGACTCCTACTACACCGGAGGTGCCTACTACTACGTGCTGCCCGCTGACGACGACCAGGAGTAGTTAGGAGGATCCCAGGCAGGAGGCCTGTGCCTCTTTCGATCTATATCCCAGTTTGTGCTAGCCTTCTTAAGGCAAACTTGTTTAACTTATGTCTGTACTCATATATTGTTGCTTCCGCTGACTCGTCTATGATTGAGCTTTTGTATTCGAGCCCTCGAGGCCCCTGGCTTGTAATATGATGCTTGTATGACTTATTTTTATTTGTAGAGTTGTGTTGTGATATCTTCCCGTGGATCCCTGATCTTGATCGTACACGTTTGTGTGTATGATTAGTGTACAGTCAAATCGGGGGCGTCACAAAATGACACCTCCACAACCTCCAGATATGGAGGAGACTACATATGGAGGGAGCTCCAAAAATATGGCGATTGGGGTGGATGCTTTTATTACCCGTGGCCTGTGTTCAACTTTGTGTCCTGAAACTACTTAAAGCCAAGTTCAAAGCAGGTTGTGTAGAGTGGATTGACAAAAGTCACGAGAAGTGTCTCATTCTTTGGCAGCGAATTCAACGATTGGGCTAACTACATATTAAACTTTTTAAGAGTTTGTATGATGTTAAACATGTTTCTGTCGAAGTTATCAAATTATCAACGAAAAACATTTTTCTCTGTGTAATGCTTATAGGTAAAGCAAGAAGTAACAACAATCGAAGATATACGCTCTGGAACTGAAGCATGGGATGGGTAAGTACAAACTTGAAGGAGATGAGATTAGATTTACCATTTTCATTTTTTTGTAACGCAAAGCTTATTTTCTTGCTTTAAAGAAATTTGAGATAGAAACAATAATATACATGTAGGATTTAGACTCAACCATTGGATAAATATTTTCATGTTTACCCAACTTGCCATTGAAACAATTCCTTATATAACACTATCTTAAATTTTGTTTCCTTATTTGACACTGAATTTTTTTTCTTCCTTATCTAACAACGAGTCTAAAATTTATGCCCTTTATGACACTTTCGTTCATTTTAAATCTAAATGATATTTGAAAAGATCCTTTTGCCCCACATGTGGTATGTGTGTGTGCGGGACAGTAGTACACACACAACATCAGTACGGGGCAGTAGCACACAGACGCAGCGGCAACACATACACACATCAACACATACACATGCAGCGGCAGCACATACACACGCATCAGCACATACAAAAGAACACAACACGCACGCACGCAGCACACATCAACACACCCACGCATCAACACACATACAGCTGCACGCACGCACGCACACGCAGTCACGCAACAGCACACGCCGAGCAACATGCGCAGCAGCACACACGCACGCACGGACACACAAACATGCAGGCACGCAGCAACACATACGCACATGCGCGCACACACAACATTAGTAGAACACATGTGTGCGCGCTCACACACACAGCATAACACGCACGTGTGGACAAACATACCACATGAGGGGCAAAAGGATCTTTTCAGGTGTCATTTAGGCTTAAAATAGACAAAAGTGTCGTAAAAGGCATAAAATTTAGACCGGTTGTTAGATAAGGAAGAAATCATTTGTCAATTTCAAATAGAGCATAAAATTTAAACACGGTGTTAAATAAGGAATTCTCTCCTTGCCATTTGGGTTGGAATTATTGTAGTCTCCACAAGCCTCAGGACGAACCATCTAGCTAAGCCTAGGCTTAGTGATGATTAGCTTGGATAAGAATCTATTGGAATTTTCCTGTTAGAGTTTTCCATTTGGGGATGGATATTATATAAAGCTAAGGATAAGCTATGTTGTGCGAAGAATGGATAAACCAGAGGTAATCCTCGGAAAACCCCACTCCTGCATGTATCAACACACGATGCAACCGAAGCTTATGTCGTGACATAAGTTCGTGGCGATACCTCATCAGTAATACATACACAGGCCATATATAATTCATAAAAAGAAAACACAGTAACACATAGCAAAGACCATGTATGCCCCTTGCTCATAATAAATAAAAGTTGTCTTATGATATATCATTTTTTGCGGGTGGTCTTATGATATTAATTGTGGCTAGTTTGAATCCTCATTTTATGTTATGGCTTTTGTTCCAGAACTCGCGGGAATTGATCGTGGTGTTCTGATGCGTGCTTTGAGGCTGTTGGTACGGAAGGGAAAGCGAGTTTATTTAAGGGCACTTCAGACAAAGGCATTAAAATTTCTTCTTAAACTTTGTGCCAACTAACAGATGAATAATAATCTTGATAGATGTCCATGAAAATAATACATTCCGTCTTACCCGTATGTATGTACATTGATGACGTCCTTCTGGTCAGCATCGTTCAAACGTCAGTATTTATTTCCGGTGCCGAACTATTGTACCTCATAAGGAGGCTCAACTAATTCTAATCAAATATCAGATATATTGAGAACCATACTTACCTATAAGGAGGCAGATTCTTGTGACGAGCTCTTTTGAACCTTGATCGAACCACGCTAGTAGTACTAAAATGTAATTCGTACAGAAGAGAGGTTTTCTTCTTGTGTTATTATTATCACTATCAGCCAAACATAGAAAAGCTTCATTTGGTTTGCATGAATTTGATCTCTCTATAACCCGTCACTGACTGATTATCCGCACACACACACAACAGTAACAAATTACCCACTGCAGGAATATATCGATACACATCTTGCATTGATCAAACATTAACTGATCTCACAGATTTCAATAAAAACTAACCAGCGTGACAAATCCATCTCAGGCTTATTATTACATAATCCATCAAACACGACAAACTTCAATTTAACTAACCCTTGGCGACCCTAATCAAAACATAATCTAAGGTGTTGCCAAGCCAGAGATGGACAGATGTGCGGATGATCTAGTTGGGAGCAAAGAAGATCTCAGAGTCGAGCCTCTTGGAGCGGAACATCTTTTCCATCTCTGGCGTGCTGTTGAAGGCCGTCTCTAGCACCTCCGGCGATATCGCCTTCCACACCGACATCCTACCAGCCAAGTGGCTAAAGATCGGGGAGAGAAGTGCATTTTTCAATCCCGAACTCTTGCCCTAGTCTAATTTACAACCCCGAACTTCAATACCATCTAAATTACAACCCTCAACTCTCAAAACCGGTCAGGATTCAACCCTCCCCTCCTTATTGACTGGTTTTGACCAGGGGCGACCAGTTTTGACCAGTCATCGGGTCCAATCAGCATGCCACATCAGAAAAAAAATTCAAAATTTCAAGAAAATATAATTAAAAATCTGTAAGATCGAGAAAAAATCCGAAATAAAATTTCCTGGGGAAAAAGTTTGCAAAAAAAATTCAAGAACTTTTCCTGTAATTTTCAGGAAAAAATAAAAATAATAATTTTTTTGGAAATTACTTTTTCTAGAAATTTTAAATTTTTTATTTTACATTTTTAAATATTTTTCTTGGGAATTTTAAATTTTTCCCTGGAGTTTTTTTAATTTTAAGTATTTTTTGGTTTTTCATGGAAATATTGATAATTTTGTTTTCGGAAATTCGTTTTTTATTTTTCCTTAATTTTTTCCTGCAAATTTGATTTTTTATTTCTTTTCCTGGATTTTTTTTCGATTTTACAGATTCAAATTTTTTTGCTGACGTGGCATGCTGGCTGGACCTGTTGACTGGTCGAAACCGGTCAACAGAGAGGAGAGGGTTGAATCCTAACCGGTTTTGAGAGTTGGGGGTTGTAATTTAGACGTCATTGGAGTTTGGGGTTGTAAACTAGACCAGGGCGAGAGTTCGTGGTTGAAATATGCACTTCTTTCAAGATCGGGCTGCATTTGTTTTGCACAACACAAACATTAGTTGGTCAAATCGACCGATATAACTAGATAAATGCAAAACTATTGATTAAACTTGAATATGTAGGAAAATTACATTTTGAGAAAATGCAAAACATGCCACAATATTGTGCAACTAAGGGCATATACAAAAATGCTAAACAAACGGGAGGAATCTAGTCTGTAAGAAACTTTCCTAGTTGGAACTAGAAATAAGTTCATACTTGATTGTTGCAAAACTAAAACAGAATATGTGGAACAAAAATAATGCATCAGATCTGATATACGCATGCATGTTTACCTACATTTTTACTATCAAAATGCAGTCAGAAAAGATACAGTGGCATTTTTTAATCCACAACTACTGAATGAACTTGAATATGTAGCAGGAAACTTTAATGTCAGACAGGGCAACGAATGACACAAAATTGTGCAACTAATTAGGGCCATATATACTTGAATTTCGCAAAATTGAAACATAATATACCGAACAAAAATAATGCTAGAAAATATGATGTACACATGCATATCAAAAGTTCTAGCTGGTCAACTACTAGAGTAAAATACGTACTTTGGCGTGGTGATGATGGAGAACCACTCCATGCCGGTGTCGTCTGCGATCTTGGAGACGACGAAGAACCTAGGCACGATGAAGAGGCAGCCCGCCTCGGCGCGGGTCTCCAGTACACGGGTGCCGTCGATGCCGACGACCTGGACGCGGCCGCCGCCGCGCACTATGTAGGTGACCTGGTAGGCCGAGTCGCAGGAGAATCCCGGCGAGCACATGGAGCGACCGTCGATCCTCACGAGGTCAGAGCCCAGCCCAACGTCCTTCACCGGTGGCAGGTTGGCCGTGTTGAGCACCACCACGCGGCCGCCGCCCGGGATGTCCACGTCGAGCGGCGCCTCGAGGCAGTTGAGCACCACGCCCTGGCGGTCCTCGGCGCGAGGCTCCGGCATCCGGTGCCCCGCGGCGATCTTGACGATGCCGGAGCCAGGCTGGGTGGAGACGATCTTGGCGGCGGCGTCCTGGTCGAGGTCCCAGGCGCGCGCGACGAACTCGGTGGAGAAGCCCGTGAAGATGCCGGTGGCGCCGGTGAGCTGGAAGTTGGTGAAGCGGCCGGGAGTGTGGCCCTTGGAGGTGTCGCCGAGGAAGAGCACCACCAGCTCCGCGGCGGCGCCCTCGGCGTTGTGCTACCAGGTGACGGCGCCGAAGGGGAGCGCCAGGGTGTCGCCCTCCTTGACGGGGATCACCTTCTCGCTGGCCGCCTCGGGGAGGACGAGGCCGCAGGCGCCGGCGCCCTGGAGCACGTAGGCGATCTTGGCCGAGTCGGAGTAGCTGGGGAGCGCGAGGCCGCCGGCGGAGAGGTGCAGCTTGGCGGCGCCGATGGAGGCCGCGCCGAGCATGGGCAGGTCGGCCGGCGACCAGTCGTAGTAGGCGCCGCCGTCGCTGCCGTAGGCCTTGGCGGGCTTCTTGTGCGACAGGTCCATGGACATGACCTCGGCGTTGGAAGTGTGCTGCACCATCGTTTCGTTGTCAAGATGAGATTGTACGTGGGAGAGGAGGAGGAAGATCGATTTGAATGGGATGGAGGAAGTGGATGCGGAATGGTCCATATTTATAGTTGCGGGTTTAGAAGATAGATAATGAATCCTAGTTGTTAGAGATAACTGATCGATCGATCCTGATGTGAAACAAGATGCGAGCACGCACGCACGCACGTGTTGCATGCAGCGTTGTAACTTAGTCGTAGCGAGTACCAAGTACGTACGTGTAAGACAATAAATTTTGGGGAACCAGCACAACCCTCTAGAGGTGGCTTATCTCATTATATATAATGGTTGTGTTACAATATGTACATAAGTACAGAAGCTATACATAGTCTAACACCCTCCCTCAATCTTAGCCACTTTTTAAAGAACTGAGAAGGGTAAGATTGCGCCTACAAGCCTCAAACTGTGGCAGCGGTAAAGGCTTAGTGAAGATGTCTGCAAGTTGATCCTTAGATGAGATAAACTTGATCTGGAGTTGCTTCTGCGATACACGTTCCCGTACAAAGTGATAGTCAACTTCAATGTGTTTCGTTCGGGCATGAAATACTGGATTTGCAGAAAGGTATGTAGCACCGATGTTATCACACCAAAGAATAGGAGGCTATGGTTGAGACAAACCCAACTCCTGAAGCAAAGACTGCACCCAAATAATCTCTGCAGTAGCATTAGCCACAGCCTTGTACTCAGCTTCAGTACTGCTACGTGACACAGTAGCCTGTTTCCGAGCACTCCAGGCGATCAAATTAGAGCCAAAGAATACTGCATAACCCCCCGTGGATCGCCTGTCATCTGGGCTACCAGCCCAATCTGCATCAGAGAAGGCCGAAAGGACCCGAGAGGAAGTCGGCCGAATATGCATACCAAATGTCAGGGTGAACTGAACATAACGAAGAATGCGTTTAACAGCAGCCCAATGAGTATCTCTGGGAGCCTGAAGATACTGACAAACCCTGTTAACAGCATAAGAGATATCTGGTCTCGTGATCGTCAAGTACTGAAGTCCACCAACAATGCTCCTGTACTCTGTGGCATCCGCAGGAGACAAAAGCTCACCATCAACAGCTGTTATCTTGTCGGTAGACGACATGGGTGTGGTGGTCGGTTTGCACTTCAGCATGCCAGCTCTTTGTAACAACTCCAAGGAGTACTTCTTCTGCGTAAGGACAAGACCAGTAGCACGAGAAGTGACCTCAACTCCAAGAAAGTAGTGAAGCTTCCCAAGATCTTTGACCGCAAAATCAGCACCAAGAGAGCAGACAAGAGCATTAGCAGCATACTGAGAAGAGCTGACAAGGATAATATCATCGACATATACCAAAAGGTACATAGTGACTTCTGGCTTCTGTAGAAGAAATAATGAAGTGTCAGCAGTGGACGGCACAAACCCATGAGCACGAAGGGCAGAGGCAAGGCGGGCATGCCAGGCACGAGGAGCTTGCTTCAAACCATATAGTGCTTTGGAAAGACGACAGATATAGTCAGGACGATCAGGATCAGAGAAACCAGGCGGCTGTTTCATATAAACCTCTTCCTCCAAAAATCCATGTAGAAAAGCATTCTGCACATCAAGTTGACGAAGTGACCAACCACGAGAAACAGCAATGGAGAGAAGAAGCCGAATAGTGGTAGGCTTGACGACAGGACTGAAGGTGTCCTCATAGTCAAGACCATGACGCTGCCGAAAACCGCGAGCAACAAGTCGCGCTTTGTAACGCTCAATAGATCCATCCGAATGCTTCTTCACTTTGAATACCCATTTTGAGTCAATAACATTTACCCGTGGTGGTGGAGGAACGAGAGTCCATGTCTTGTTACGAAGAAGAGCATGAAACTCCTGCTCCATAGCCTCTCGCCAATGTGGAATGCGCAGGGCAGCCTGATATGAGCGAGGCTCAGAAGATGGATCCGCAACAGCAGCAGCCAAACAAGCAGCCAACCAAGCAACCGTACCATCCTTACGTTCCTTAGGTTTGAAAATGCCACTGCGACTGCGTGTATGTGGTCGGGACACAGGAACCACCGAGGTCGACGGAGCAGCCTGCAACGGGCTGGAGGACGGCGACGTTGACGAGTCAGCCGGTGACGAGGAGCCAGTCACGGTAGCCTCGGACTCGGTCGACGAAGAAGGCCGGCCCACCGGCGAAACCGGCAGAGCAGACGAAGCAGCTGGCGACTCCGGCATCACAGACCGGGCCGTTGGCGAGCTCGGCATAGTGGGCCGTGGCGCGGCCGGTGTCGCGGGCCGATCCGCGGATGAAGGCGACGTGAGGACCCGAGCCGCGGGCGAAGACGGCGTGACGGGCCGAGCCGCAGGCGAAGACGGCGTGACGGGTCGAGCCGCGGGCGACTCGGCGGCCGCTGGCGAAAAAGGCCGAGCCGCTGGAAACTCGGCGATCGCTGGCGTAGCGGACCGAGCAGTGGAGATGCTCGGCGCGACGGGCTCGTCGGGTGACCATGCATGAGCACGCGAATCGACGCCATGCAACATAGGGCGATCGACGTGCCCACCAGAAGACGACGATGATGATGGTGAATCCTCCAACAGCTCCAAACGAGCTCCACGTCCGGTTCCTGCACCATGGTTAGGTAACAGCAAAGGAGAGTATGCAACATCATCAAATTGGTCAGAAGCAACAGAGGATGAATGCAGGGATGGTGGTTCGACAGTAGACACAGGAAGGTTGGCAAAGGGAAAAACATGCTCATCAAACACGACGTCCCGAGATATATAGACACGATTAGTGGGAACATGAAGACATTTGTAACCTTTATGAAGAGAGCTATAGCCAAGAAAAACACACTTCTTAGAACGAAACTCAAGCTTGCGCTTGTTATATGGACGAAGATGCGGCCAGCAAGCACACCCAAATACCTTGAGAAAGGTATAATCAGGTTGTTCATTAAGGAGAACCTCAATGGGAGTCTTCATGTTTAAAACACGAGTAGGAGTACGGTTGATGAGAAAGCATGCAGTGGTGAAAGCATCACTCCAAAACCGAAACGGAACAGATGCATGGGCCAAAAGAGTAAGACCAGCTTCAACAATATGACGATGCTTACGTTCGACTGAACCATTCTGTTGATGTGTATGTGGACATGCTAAACGATGAGCTATCCCAAGCGACTGAAAGAAAGAGTTGAGGTTGCGATACTCGCCCCCCCAATCCGACTGGACATGAACAATTTTGTGCTTGAGAAGACGTTCAACATGTTTTTGAAACTGAACAAAAATATCAAACACATCAGATTTGCGTTTAATAAGGTAAAGCCAGGTAAAGCGACTATAAGCATCAACGAAACTGATATAGTAATTATGACCACTGACAGAAGTCTGAGCAGGACCCCATACATCTGAAAACACAAGTTCTAAAGGATGTTTCACCTCACGACTGGACTCCGAAAAAGGAAGTTGATGACTCTTCCCCTGCTGACAAGCATCACACACTGCTACATCTTTATTACTAGACAAACTAGGAAGCTCATGACGACGCAAAATATGACGGACAATAGGTGTGGCCGGGTGACCAAGACGAGCATGCCACTGTGACGGAGAGACCCGAACTCCACTGAAAACGCGAGCGACGCCAGGATGCTCCAGACGGTAGAGGCCCTGGCACAACCGCCCACTAAGAAGAATGTCCCTCGTGCCCCGATCCTTAATAAAAAGATCAAAAGGGTGAAATTCACAAAGCACATTATTATCACGTGTGAGTTTAGGAACTGAAAGAAGATTACGGGTCACAGATGGAACTCGAAGAACATTGCGAAGCTGAAGATTCCTATTGGCATGTCTAGTGAGAAGAGATGCTTGACCAATATGAGAGATGTGCATACCTGCTCCATTGGCGGTGTGGATCTTGTCGGAGCCATGATAGGGTTCACGAGTGTGAAGCTTCCCCATCTCGCTGGTCAGATGCTCTGTCGCCCCAGAGTCCATGTACCAGTGTGGATCGATGGAGTAGGACTGAGTGTGTCCCTGTTGCTTCTGCGGCGCGGGACGATCAGCCATGGCGACCTGACGGGCATTGTTGCGTGTATCTTTGCCGTCATTGCCAAGACCAAGGAAGCTTCGCTGGAAGCGCTTATGACACTTGGAGGCCCAGTGCCCATCGCGGCCACAAAGCTGACACACACGTGGACCGCCAGCCCCCGGTAAGGTCGCAGTAGGTGGGGGGGCCGAGGCGGGCGACGGTGGCAGCCCCAAGGGAGACCGGGGTGATGAAGAAGAGCGGCCACCCTTGGTGGCGGCGTTGGCCGAGAGGGAGCCAGTGCCCCTGGTGCGGCGAGTCTCGACCCGTTGCTCAGTGAGAAGGAGCCGAGAGAAAACCTCGTGTGCCAGCATGGCTGTCGAGTTGCCCCGCTCGTTGATGATCTCGACTAAGGCATCATACTCCTCATCAAGACCATTGACAATAAACGAGTTGAACTCGGAGTCGGTGAGGGGCTGTCCAATGGAGGCCAATGTGTCGGCGAGGCCCTTGACCTTGTTGTAGAACTCAGTGGCAGTGGAGTCAAGCTTCTGACACTCTCCAAGCTGACGACGGAGTGCAGAGACACGAGCCTGAGACTGCGCTGCAAAGGTGCGCTCAAGGATGGTCCAGGCCTCATGAGACGTCTTCGCGAAGACAACAAGGCCGGCAACTGCCGGCGAGAGCGACCCCTGGATGGAGGAGAGGTTCGCCTGGTTCTGCCCCGTCCAGACGCGATGGGCCGGATTGTAGACCGGACCGTGCACGTTGTCTACCAACGCGGGTGGGCAGGGAAGCGATCCGTCGACGTAGCCTAGCAGGTAGTGACTCCCCAAGAGCGGGAGAACCTGCGCACGCCAGAAGATGTAGTTGTCGGCGGAGAGCTTGATGGTGATGAGATGACCGAAGTGAAACGGCGGCGGCGAAGACGATCCCATCGAGGAGGCTGCCTGGGGTGCAAACACCATGGAGGCAGCCAGAGGCACCGAAGCCGATGCGGGAGGAGGCGGGACCGCAGCCAGGGCGGGCGCCGCAAAGCTCGCGGCCGGTTCGGACGCCGCAAGGCTGGCGGCCGGGGCGGACGCCGCCAACCCCGCCAGCGGGGCGGTGTGATCCGCTTGCGGCAGGAGCGGCGGGACGACGCCTGCGGAGTCCGCAGCGGACGGCGGCGCCGCGGTGTGGACTAGAGGTCACGCCCAAGCGAGGGCGCCGGCGGCGTGGAGAAGACGGAGCCGATGCTCCTTGTCCCGATCGGAGCCGGAACGGAGACGGCATCGAGCGGGAGGTTGAGCAGAGCCGCAAGAGAGGCCGGGAGGAAGCCCGCAGCAGTGGAACCAGTGGTGGCGGCGCTCGACATGGCGGCGGCGCGATCGGTGGAGCGGCGGCTGCGGCGGCGGTGCGGGTATTAGGTTTAGAAGCGGAAGCGATCGTAACCTAGCGTGATACCATGTAAGACAATAAGTTTTGGGGAACCAGCACAACCCTCTAGGGATGGCTTATCTCATTATATATAATGGTTGTGTTACAATATGTACATAAGTACAGAAGCTATACATAGTCTAACAGTACGGACTGAGCCCGCGTGCACGTATGCACTTACGTACCGTGGCAACATATGATGCGTACGGTCGCAGTATGTTTGTGTTGGCTGGTGAGACGATTCATTTCGATCGATCGATCGATCGGGCATTCAATAACAATGGTATCGTGCAGACTGCGGCCGGTGCTTGCTGCCAGCAGCCGGCCTCGGTGTGCGTGCACGCACTCGCCGGCCGGCCGTACGTACGTCCGGCGCGGCGTTAAATTGTGCAGGTAGGTAGAGATTGGCATGCAGTGATCCATTGCTGGAGCTGGAGCAGGCGCGCAGGGCAGACGCACAGCAGCCATGCCCATGCTGCCCGGCCGGCCTACGGCAGAGAGATGGATCTGCAACGTAGAGTACGATCGACGTCCGTCCACCCGTCAATTTCTCTGGCTGACATGTGCATGTGCGAGCTGACCGCCGCCGGCCTCATCACACTCATCGCCTGCAACTGCAAGCGCAACGTGCCAACGCTGTTCCATCCCGTTCATTTCCCTCCAGGCGTCCGTGCATGCCCTGGCCTGGTGCATACGTACCATCGATCGTGTCATGACGACGAGCGCGCAGAACACAGGCACACTTTGGAGGTCTCTCGGAGCATCTAGACCGGACCGGACGTCTCATATCTTCACCAAACGCTCGAGCGGCCTGCCCGACCAGGAATTTACAATCGGGCAAACCCAGCCCAAGAGCCCTCATACTCAGCCCTTATGTGCACCGGCGGAGAGCTACGTGTTGCTGAAAAAAGTTGTGGCTCATACGAGAGAGACTAAATCCGGCTATTTATGTTTGACGTCGCTCCAGCGCGTCATTCGAGAGACTAAATCCGGCTATTTAAACCCGGCGGCAAGGAAACCCTAGACCGTGCGGATCATACGAGAGGGCTCATTTTTGCTATGTATGGTTGTAGATCTCTCATGATCTGATCCATCCATCGATGTGACGATGAATTGATGATCGACCACTGAGATTAACAGATTTCTCACGTACGTAGCTCCAAAAGAGAGGACCTGCTAGAATAATAACAAACGAAATTAAGGTTCGTCCGTGTCAAATATCACTTCTCCATCGCCTGTCAAGTCCCTTTCACTTCTGGTTCTTGGCTGCATGCGTGCGTGCCTCTTCCCATGCATACACCTTATTGTCTCAAGACACCTGGCCACCTTAATTTGTATTTTAAGACCACAGTTACATATTGATGTAATATGCTCCCTCCGTCTCATAATGTAACATGTTTTTTTGTCACTACACTGGTGACGAAAACATATTACATTATGGGATGGAGGTAGTAGCAACGAGCATGCCTTCAAGTTGCAGAGCCCCTAAACCATCATGTTCATTGCCATTTGTTTGTTAACCTTGCTAGGCATTTATATAAATTGCTCCATGTCAATTATAATAACCAAATTACTTGTTTGAACTTGAAAGAGTACCTAGCTAAATATGAAATGCCACCGGCATAATCATTCAACACTGAGATAAAGTTGTTGAAGAACAAGGAACAGCAGGCACCACCACCAATACACCATGCATGGTACAAGAGCCGTTCATGCCTAGCATGATACAAGTACAAAAAGCAGGCGTCAATGCAGTGACTATACCAACTGAAAATAAACCTGAACCAATAAAATAGTAGAAGACACATACACAATGAAGTATTGAGATACATAATCTAAGAAATTCTATATATGCAAAAAGGCGAAAAAAGAGTGGTCTAAATGTGAAATCAGCATGAATTATTTTTGTTTGCTTTGGTGGACAATACAACAAACTACTCCCTCCTTCCAAAAATAAAAAGCATCGGTTGACTTTCTAGTCTTTCTTGAACAACTTTGACTATGATTTTCATGCATTGTATCATTGTATGTCTACATAATTAGTATACATACATATGAAATGAAATTGTTTTAAGTATTGAATTGCTCACCAGAACATTAATATTAGATCGTTGTATATATGTAAATTATTTATGGAATATAAGTAGTGCAAGATTTTTCACATGCATGGGTGCAAGGCCTATCGAGAAGGAAACTAATAGGTGAGCCCCCGCGTCGTCCCTTCCCCGGGAATTAACTAGTTGGCCATAGTCACCCTTTGGGGGATAATCAGTAAATGTAAACAAACCAAAAATGCATACTCTAGAAAAAGATCATACCATCATATGCAAGATTACTTACCCCAATTCGCCACTTTCCGTTGACCCGCCACTTGTTCTGCTTCCTCCGAAACACTATCTGTCCCTTGTTCCTACATGCATAGAGGGGGAAAACAATGAGCTTACCTAGAAGCACAAAATGTTCCCTGGAAAGAAACGATTATGACCCACAATGGTAAACTAAAATCCACAATGGTAGGAAGACGATGGTGTCACCCACAATGGTAGGAAACGCTTTGGAACTGACGCACAGCGTCCTCCCTTCGATGAAGAGGGCGTTGCCGCCGATGCATGTCATTGGCACAAACCTTCCCAGCATAAGGTCAGCTAGTCTGTAAACTAAAATCTTCTTGTAGTTGTGGCTTAGAACGACCACCAGGATCTCCGGGCCACATTCTACCAGATGGTAGTACGTATAAAAGGTGTCGGGTGTGCTTGCTGGACATTTGGCAATCGACCTTGGTGGTGCCACTTCCACCCCCTGTTGCTGTACGATCTCTAGCACCTCTGGTGAGGCGAAACTTGTGGTAAAACAGACCGCATATATCTTTCCTTGGGACGAGATTGGACGACAACTTTGGGAGGCGAACCAGCTTGAAACCCTCCATTGGACGACCATGCGTACCTAGCGATGGCGCCGTCGGCATCGGCGACCGGCCGCCCCTTGTATCTCGACGATGACATGCTCTCGCTGCACGTACGTAGCAGATGCATGTTTCACCAAACAATTGATGCGAAATAGATTAACCCTAGAATCGAAATTTTAGGTAATAATAACCATGCAGAGACGTACCAGATGTGGAAGATAATTAACTATTCACACATTTAAACCCTAAAATATACAGAGAGAAAATTTAGGTCATCACCGTACCAGGCAGGGATCTATGCGTCTTCACGCGGAACGGCGGCAGCGATCGACGTGAATCGCGGCAGATCCAAACGACGCTCGGGTAGGCAAGGCGGTAAATAAGGTGGTCGCCGGGAGGGTTGGCGGCGGCGTTATAGAAGTTGATGATAGGGATTCTCAAAAAAAAAAAGAGAGTTGATGATAGTGTTACGTACGTGTACGCATCGTCGCTGATCGATCTCTTCCGTTCTTTCTTTCCTTCTTTTCTAGCTACATACATATACATGTTCATGCAAAAAAAAACATACATATACATGAGAATAAATCTGTTTCACTGATGATCGATCCGATCTTCATCGGAACCTCCAAAGGAAATTTAGAGGTATGGTCGGGACGGTGGTGAGGGGTGGCGAGGCGCGTGCTAGAGCACCGTGGGCAGCGGATTGCGGCAGCAGGCAGCCTGGCGACGGCCGTAGGCCGTTTTAGGAAGATCATGAGAGGAAGAAGAAAGCCATTATCGACCAGTTTACCCATTTCTTCTTCATACACATGATATAGATTGATAGATAGATAGGGGCTCCCGTCCAATATTGGTAGCTCGGACGGCATGACATGATCAATGGTAACCCTCAGAACAAAAGACATGACCGATGGTGCGCATATATACACGCACGAGGGATGGAAGTAAATGGAATGGAACAATTTTGGTTGTAAGTAGTGCAGGTCAACAGGCCTGCCAGGTCTCGCACATGCGAGTGATATGGATTTTTTTTTTTGAGATGGAGTAATGGCATGGAAATTGATGGTACGTGTACGTGTTGGATGGACATCGATTGCGTCGTTGCAGATCGATCTCTACCGTCGGGTACTGGGCATAGGCATGGGCATGGTCAAAGGTCGTTTTCAATCTCACTCTGCATCAGTACGATGGAGTACCGTAAGAGCATCTATAGTCGAAGTTGCCAAACCGGTCCTATACGTTCACGGATACTAATCAGGCACTCCCTAAATCTGGATCTTCACATCTGCATATCTCATATTCCAAATCCTATATCCATACAAATTCATACAACTAGTACGTAAATCACGTACGATCAAAATCGATAAAAAACAGACATATAAACTGGTACCAAGCGGGCATAATTCACATAAACATTACCCAAAAGATCACCAAACGAGCAGGTCTTAGTTAAACGATCCAGCACATTGTAACTACATACAACAACTAGATTATAAACAGGAGAGGGCGAGCTGCACCACTTCCTCGCCGGCCCTTTGCCCTTCTGGTCGCCGGCGCAGCTGTAGGAGTCCGTGGCAGGAGGCGGGTCCATGTTGGAGCCGTCAGACCTGTCGTCGTCGGAGGAATCAGAGATGACGATGTAGCCTTGCAAGCGTCGGACATCGTGGTCTTCCTTGCGCTTAAGCTTGGCCACCCTCGTCGCCTCTGCCACTGCCTCCGCCGCCTCCCGCTCGGATTGCTCAATGTTGAGCCGGAGTTGCTTAGCGTTGATCCTCCGGAGCCGTCGGACATTCGTCCTCAACTCAATCAGTGACCGACGACACACCCACTCGAGGAGACGATCATCCTCCTCGGGCACCCGGCGGCGTCGGGCAGACTGCGCAGATGCGCCAAATTCGCCCGCCATATCCCTTGCCCTCTGCCTCTCGCGGCGGCAAAGCTGGCACTGGAACCCAGCGCTGCCCGAGCGGAGCATCGGACGGAGGTGGAGGAGGCCATCGGGCAGGAGGAGCAGATCAGGCAGGCCTAGCAGGTCCACGCGCGGGGCCGGAAGGGCGGCGCTGCGCGATGGGCGACAGGTGGCGTCGCACCGGACCCGTAGTTGCCGCCCGTATCGCATCGGAACCAGACGACATACTACAACCAGCAAGACAGATGTTGCAGTTGGTAGGAAAAAAATGTTGCAAACAATGGCATAAAATGTTGCATGGTTGACTGAGACTTGGTTAAATCTCAGTTAATTGATTTTTAGCAGTCCGAAAGAATATTTTTTTGTTTTGGGACCGTCTACATATGAGTCATCTAAAGAAAATTCTGCTTTTCTAGAACATGCGTGGTATCAACGTCGGGGCGTCGAAACCAGCTCTGCAATAACATTATAAATGAATTTTTTGATCTCATATGTTTACAAGAAATCATTAAACAGGTCATTTATCTTTTTTCATTTTTAATAGAGTACAAATATAAATGCTCATGCATACACTCATACACTCACCCCTATGAACACACATGCACAACACCTTCGAGAGACTTAGCCGGCACATCATTTTGAAATTGGGGAAGTCATCACGTCTCTTTTTACTGAACGCACATCATCGGCCGGACAAAAGAATTTCCCAACTAAGTTGAATCAGTGACATACACAACCAGCCAGAGATGAGAAAATGTTATCCCAAATGAGAAAAAAAGATCACATGGATGATGCTATACAACACACTTCCACTTCAACTAAGAACCTAGTCTACACTAGTATAAAAGTTACGAGTCAATCAAGACGATCCAACCATCTGATACAATCAAACCCAAGGATTCATCAATTTATTTTTTATGTCAACCCTCACTTAACATATATAGTTAATTAATTAATCTTCTATCTGACACAACTCGGTGTATATTTATTACAAAGTGCATAGTTTATATATATATATATATATATATATATACAAAGTGCATAGTTTATATATATATATATATATATATTTGCACATGCTGAGATACTAGTAAGGAGTAAAGCCGTTGATACATATGCTTAGACATGCAACCTGGGCATACATCAGCAAACGATAGACGACATAGTGTATTGCCATACTGTTCTGCTAATCGACTTCATTGAGTTCGCCACTCTTTTGTTTCTCCTCCTTGACAGGAGTAAGTTCGATCTTGTTGTTTGGCAGATTTCTCCACATGCCCACAAAAAACTTGACCAATAGATGGACAGAAACATCGCCGTCTCGGTATATGATTTTACACAGCCTAAGGTTCTTGCACCTGAAATGTGGCAGGTCCTTGGAATATGACTGGCAGCGTTCCATCACCTCATTTGTAGGATGGAAATCCAAGACCTGTTGAACACCACAAAAGAATCAATATTACGCAATGTATTGAGTTAAGATAATAGTTGATGAAATTAGAAGTGGTAGCACCTTGCAATGGCGCAAAGTGAGCTTCTGCAGGTTACATGAGTTCTCTAGGTATTGCTGCAGCCCGAGGAAGTCGTCGCTGATTCGGCACTCATCTAGGAACAATGTTGTCAGGTTCTCAAACTTGAATAGAGGAGGATTCTCATGACTCTCATTGAACAACAACTGAAACGCAGATATGTACAGTCATTTTGTTATCTTTGAATGCCTCCAGATAAATTAAGAAGATACAAACTGAATAAATAAAAGTTACCGTGACCGCAAAATGCAACAAGTGCAAGGTTGTCACATTAGACAGCGCGCCAAGAATGCCCAATTGGTGCTTAACGTCGTGCTCGATCCAGCGTAGATGAATCGACGCATCGACAAGAGACGGCATGGTATGTGGTTCAGCTGTATCAATAATGTGATGGAGCTCCGCGCGGAGGCGGGGAGAAACAAGAGCAGGGGCGTCTATAATCAACTTGAAAACTTCAAATTCATCCTCCTCGTCCGCCGTGCACTCGCCATGGACAACCAATTTCTTGAGTGACGGGGAGGCGATCTTGATATTGCTGGTGAGAAAGAAGCAGCATGTTTCGAGCTGCACATCCTCTAGAGCAGGGCAGCCGGAGCTGATGTGGCTCGCAATATCTTTCAGCTTCACCTCCAGGCCGGAAAGATGCAATCTTTTGAGCCCGCGAGGCCATGTATCTCGACCACGTGTTGAGTTCGCCCCGGGCAAGCAAACAGCGCCGTTTGGTTTCGCACGAGGGAGGAAGAACCCTGACCTTTCCACGGCCCATCCCCGGGTATCTCCCCTGTATCGACTGGTCGGGGAGAAAACCCTCTACTCGTTCACTCGCTCTCACATGCAACCCTTCAGCCTCAGTCTCCGTGCTTCACGCTGCTGAATTGAAAGGGATGCCCCCGCCCCGCCCCCGACCTCCCCTCTGGCATCTCGTCCAAACTGGGCTGGTGGTCTCCTCGTGGTTGAAGAGGGGATCCCCCAAAACCATGTAAATCTCCCCGAGGTGGATTAGTGCCCTAGGAAACTTCACCTTTCTAACCAAATTACGCCTCAAGTCAATAAAATAATTTAGTTACTAGAAACCAATTGATTTTGCTGTACAAAATTCTCCAACAATGGTTGCGGAGCTCATTCAGAATGCCACTGCACCATGGAGGGAGGATATTGTTCTTTCGTTCTTCACACCTTTTGATGCATGCCATGAAGAACCTCGAGGCTTTTTTACGGCCCGCTCGGCCTATCGAATGATAATGCAAACAAAGCTTAATAGAGAAGGATCGATAGAAGAGAGGGCTGGATCCTCACATGCCACATCAGAGAGTAATGAATGAACGGCGATTTGGAAAATTCAGGTTCCATCAAAGCTTCAGGTATTCATTTGGCGAACCGCGCAGTACTCCGTTCCATCTGGCGAGGTACTTCATCGCAGAAACATGGCAACCACGACAGCATGTGCGTTGATCTGGCGGACCATTTGTGTTGTTCTCGTTCATCCCAAACAGTTCATCCAAGTGAACTATATGCCGTCTATCGCACACGCTTTGATCTGGCAGGCCGTTTCTGTTGTGTTGCTTAATCGAAAACAGTTCATCCGAGTGAACTGTATATATACCGTCTACCGCACACACCTTGATATGGCTTACTGTTTCTGATTTTCGGCTCATCGCAAACAGTTCATATGGATTAATTGTATGCCACGAATCGCACATGCAACTCTAATCTGAATCGTACTTGATGTCTCCGCCATCGCACACAGTTTGTCTTATGGGTGATAGTTTATTACAACACCATTTGTGATTAATGCATCACACATAGTTTGGTCGAGGGGTCTCTGATTCATGTGTCGCGTTAGCAGCATCCTGCAGTAGTGTCTTCGCATTCTATTTCACCTATAGTGCTATATTCATTGCTCACGCTCAACTATAGCATTGAGTTGAAAATGCTGAAACGTGTTAGAAGTGCGATCTAATTACCTTGTTCGACACCGGGGTGCTCATGATTTATATTTATGCGGTGAAGGCGGAGTCATGCCATGCTAACATGATAAAAATGAGTGGGGATAACATTCATTAAGGATCATATATTTTGAACAAGTAATGATTATGTTTCTTATATTCATGGATATTATTATGTTGATATTTATACATCATTGTTTCTTAATAATTATATCGTAAAGAGATTGCATGATACACATGTTAGGTAGCATTTCATATCAAGAATTATGTTTCTTTTTTTTGACTGGAGCAAAAAATTATGTTTCTACCATTTACATACTTGAGGATGAGTAGGAATTAAGCTTGGGGATGTTGATACATCTCCAACGTATCTATAATTTTTGATTGTTTCATGCTATTATTATCAATCTTGGATGCTTTGCATTTTATGCTATTTTATGTCATTTTTTGGGACTAACTATTAACCCAGTGCCCAGTGCCAGTTTATGTTTTTTTCTTCTTGTTTTTGGCTTTTTAGAAAATCAATACAAAACAAAGTCCAAACATAATGAAACTTTACAGTGATTTTTTCTGGACCAGAAGGGACCCTAGAAGGTTTGGGAGGAGGCCAAAAGAGATACGGGAGAGCCACGAGCTCATAGGGCGTGCCCCACGAGCTCGTGGGCCCCATGCAGGCATGTTTGACCTAATTTATTCTCTATAAAATTCACATATATTCCCAAACCAAAAGAGAGTCACTCGAAATACTTTTTCCACCGCCGCAAGCTTATGTTCTTCCACGATTTCCATCTGGAGGTCTTTTCCGGTACTCAGCCGGAGAGGCGATCGATCATGGAGGGCTTCTTCATCATCCTTGCTGCCTTCCTATGGTGCGTGAGTAGTTGACCACAGACCTACAGGTCCATAGCTAGTAGTTAGATGGATTCTTCACTCTCTTTGATCTTTCCTCGATCTTCTTGGAGTTCTATCCGATGTAATCTTCTTTTCTGGTGTGTTTGTTGGGATCCGATGAATTGTGAGTTTATGGTCAGATTATTCATTGAAAGTAATTGGGTCTTTTCTAAACTTTATTATGCATGATTGTTATAGCTTTGTATTTCTTTCTGATCTGTCCGCTTGGTTTGACCAACTAGATTGATTTATCTTAAGTGGGAGAAGTGCTTTCTAATGGGTTCAATTTTGCGGTGTCCTCACCCAATGACATAAGGGGTAGAGAGACACTTATTGTATTGTTGCTATTAAGGGTAAAACGATGGGGTTTAATCATATTGCTTGAGTTTAGTTTGTCTACATCATGTTATCTTTCTTAAAGCGTTACTCTGGTTGTCATGAACTTAATACCATAGATGAGTGCCGGATATCAATCGATCGGTGGAGTAATAGTAGTAGATGCAGTCAGGAGTCGATTTACTTGTCACAGACGTGATGCTGATATACATGAACATTGCCATGAATATGTCATAACTATGTGCTTTTCTATCAATTGCACAATAGTAATTTGTTTCCCCTGAAGGAAATATGCCCCAGAGCAATAATAAAGTTATTAGTTATATTTCATTATATCATGGTAAATGTTTATTATTCATGCTAGAATTGTATTAACCGGAAACTTAGTACATGTGTGAATACATAGACAAAATGATTATCACTAGTATGCCTCTTCTTGACTAGCTCATTAATCAAAGATGGTTAAGTTTCCTAGCCATGGAAGAGTTGTCATTTGATTAACGGTATCACATCATTAGAGAATGATGTGATTGACTTGACCCATCCGTTAGCTTAGCACAATGATCGTTTAGTTTGTTGCTATTGCTTTCTTCATAACTTATACATGTTCCTATGACTATAAGATTTTGCAACTCCCGAACACCGGAGGAACACTTAGTGTGCCATCAAACATCACAATGTAACTGCGTGATTATAAAGATGCTCTACAGGTGTCTCCGATGGTGTTTGTTGAGTTGGCATAGATCGAGATCAGGATTTGTCACTCCGATTGTCGGAGAGGTATCTCTACCTCTCGGTAATGCACATCACTATAAGCCTTGCAAGCAATGTGACTAATGAGTTAGTTACAGGATGATGCATTACGGAACGAATAAAGAGACTTGCCGGTAACGAGATTGAACTAGGTATTGAGATACCGACGATCGAATCTTGGGCAAGTAACATACCGATGACAAAGGGAACAACGTACGTTGTTATGCGGTTTGACAGTTAAAGATCTTCGTAGAATATGTAGGAACCAATATGAGCATCCAGGTTCCACTATTGGTTATTGACCGGAGATGAGTCTCGGTCATGTCTACATAGTTCTCGAACCTGTAGGGTCCGCACGCTTAATGTTCAATGACGATCAGTATTATGAGTTTATGTGTTTTGATGTACCGAAGGTTATTCAGAGTCCCGGATGTGATCACGGACATGACGAGGAGTCTCAAAATGGATGAGAAATAAAGATCGATATATTGGAAGGCTATGTTTGGGCACCGGAATGGTTTCGGGTGAGTTCGGGCATTTACCGGAGTACTGGGGGGGGGGAGGGTACCGGAACCCCTCGGGGAGTGTGTGGGCCTTATTGGGCCTTAGTGGGAGAGAGGAGGAGGCAGCCAAGGTGGGGGCGCCCCCCAAGCCCAATCCGAATTGGGGTGGGGGGCCGGCCCCATTTCCTTCTCCCTCTCTCCTACTTCCTTCCTCTCCTACTCCAACTAGGGAAGGGGGAATCCTACTCCCACCAGGAGTACGACTCCCCCCTTGGGCATGCCATGAGAGGGTCGGCCCTCCCCCTCCCCCACTCCTTTATATACGGTGGAGGGGGCACCCCATAGACACACAAGTGGATTGTTTAGTGATGTCTACTACACTACCTTCTTCTTGTAGACGTTGTTGGGCCTCCAAGTGCAGAGGTTTGTAGGACAGTAGCAAATTTCCCTCAAGTGGATGACCTAAGGTTTATCAATCCGTGGGAGGCGTAGGATGAAGATGGTCTCTCTCAAACAACCCTGCAACCAAATAACAAAGAGTCTCTTGTGTCCCCAACACACCCAATACAATGGTAAATTGTATAGGTGCACTAGTTCGGCGAAGAGATGGTGATACAAGTGCAATATGGATGGTAGATATAGGTTTTTGTAATCTGAAAATATAAAAACAGCAAGGTAACTAATGATAAAAGTGAGCAAAAACGGTATTGCAATGCGTTGAAACAAGGCCTAGGGTTCATACTTTCACTATGCAAGTTCTCTCAACAATAATAACATAATTGGATCATATAACTATCCCTCAACATGCAACAAAGAGTCACTCCAAAGTCACTAATAGCGGAGAACACACGAAGATATTATTATAGGGTACGAAACCACCTCAAAGTTATCCTTTCTGATCGATCTATTCAAGAGTCCGTAGTAAAATAACACGAAGCTATTCTTTCCGTTCGATCCATCCTAGAGTTCGTACTAGAATAACACCTTAAGACACAAATCAACCAAAACCCTAATGTCACCTAGATACTCCAATGTCACCTCAAGTATCCGTGGTTATGATTATATGATATGCATCACACAATCTCATATTCATCTATTCAACCAACACAAAGAACTTGACAGAGTGCCCCAAAGTTTCTACCGGAGAGTCAAGACGAAAACATGTGCCAACCCCTATGCATAAGTTCATGAGGTCACAGAACTCGCAAGTTGATCACCAAAACATACATCAAGTGGATCACGTGATATCCCATTGTCACCACATATAAGCACATGCAAGACATACATCAAGTGTTCTCAAATCCTTAAAGACTCAATCCGATAAGATAACTTCAAAGGGAAAACACAATCCATTACAAGAGAGTAGCGGGGGAGAAACATCATAAGATCCAACTATAATAGCAAAGCTCGCGATACATCAAGATCGTGCGAATCAAGAACATGAGATAGAGGGAGAGAGATCAAACACATAGCTACTGGTACATACCCTCAGCCCCGAGGGTGAACTACTCCCTCCTCGTCATGGAGAGCGCCGGGATGATGAAGATGGCCACCGGAGAGGGATTCCCCCCTCCGGCAGGGTGCCGGAACGGGTCTAGATTGGTTTTCGGTGGCTACTGAGGCTTGCAGCGGTGGAACTCCCGATCTAGGTTTCTTTCTGGAAGTTTGGGGTTATATAAGAGGTGTTGGAGTCGGGAACAAGTCAGGGGGGTCCCTGAGGCGGCCATGAGGTAGGGGGGCGCGCCCCCACCCTCGTGGTGGCCTCGGGACTCTTCTGGACCATCTTCGATACTCTGTGGGCTTCTTCTGGTCCAAAAAAGATCTCCGTGAAATTTTAGGTCAATTGGACTCCGTTTGGTTTCCCTTTTCTGCGATACTCAAAGAACGAAAAAACAAAAACTGGCACTGGGCTCTAGGTTAATAGGTTAGTCCCAAAAATCATATAAAATAGCATATAAAATATCCAAGGTTGATAATATAATAGTATTGAACAATAAAAAATTATAGATATGTTGGAGACGTATCAAGCATCCCCAAGCTTAATTCCTGCTCATCCTCGAGTAGGTGAATGTTAAAAACAGAATTTTTGATGTGGAATGCTACCTAACATATTTATCAATGCAATTATTTTTATTGTGCATGAATATTCAGATCCTAAAGATTCAAGACAAAAGTTTAATATTAACATAAAAACAATAATACTTCAAGCATACTAACCAAGCAATTATGTCTTATCAAAATAACATAGCCAAAGAAAGCTCATCCCTACAAAATCATATAGTTTGGCTATGCTTCATTTTTGTCACACAAAAATGCTCCCGTCATGCACAACCCCGATGACAAGCCAAGCAATTGTTTCATACTTTAGTAATCTCAAACTTTTTTCAACTTTCATGCAATACATGAGCGTGAGCCATGGACATAGCACTATGGGTGGAATAGAATATAACGATGCGGGTTGTGCGGAGAAGACAAAAAAGGAGAAAGTCTCACATTGACACGGCTAATCAACGGGCTATGGAGATGCCCATCAATTGATGTCAATGCATGGAGTAGGGATTGCCATGCAACGGATGCACTAGAGCTATAAATGTATGAAAGCTCAACAAAAAGAAACTAAGTGGGTGTGCATCCAACCTTCTTGCTCACGAAGACCTAGGGCATTTGAGGAAGCCCATTGTTGGAATATACAAGCCAAGTTCTATAATGAAAAATTCCCACTTAGTATATGAAAGTGATAACATAAGAGACTCTCTATCATGAAGATCACGGTGCTACTTTGAAGCCCAAGTGTGGAAAAAAAGGATAGTAGCATTGTCCCCTTTTATTTATTTTTTATTTGGCCTTTCTTTTTTTGGCCTTTATTTTTTCTCCTTTTTTACAGGACAATGCTCTATTAATGATGATCATCACACTTCTATTTATTTACAACTCAAAGATTACAACTCGATACTAGAACAAAGTATGACTCTATATGAATGCCTCCGGCGGTGTACCGGGATGGGCAATGAATCAAGAGTGACATGTATGATAAATTATGCATGGTGGGTTTGCCACAAATACGATGTCAACTACATGATCATGCAAGGCAATATGACAATGATGATGTGTGTCATGATGAACGGAATGGTGGAAAGTTGCATGACAATATATCTCGGAATGGCTATGGAAATGCCACAATAGGTAGGTATGGTGGCTGTTTTGAGGAAGATATAAGGAGGTTTATGTGTGACAGAGTGTATCATATCACGGGGTTTGGATGCACCGGCGAAGTTTGCACCAACTCTCGAGGTGAGAAAGGGCAGTACACGGTACCGAAGAGGCTAGCAATGATGGAAGGGTGAGAGTGCGTATAATCCATGGACTCAACATTAGTCATAAAGAACTCACATACTTATTGCAAAAATCTACAAGTCAACAAAAACCAAGCACTATGCGCATGCTCCTAGGGGGACAGATTGGTAGGAAAAGACCATCGCTCGTCCCCGACCGCCACTCATAAGGAAGGCAATCAAAGAAACACCTCATGCTTCAAATTTGTCACACAACGGTTACCATACGTGCATGCTACGAGACTTGCAAACCTCAACACAAGTATTTCTCAAATTCACAATTACTCAACTAGCACGACTCTAATATTACCATCTTCATATCTCAAAACAATCATCAAGTATCAAACTTCTCATAGTATTCAATGCACTTTATATGAAAGTTTTTATTATATCCCTCTTGGATGCCCATCATATTAGGACTAAATTCATAACCAAAGCAAATTACCATGATGTTCTAAAAGACTCTCAAAATAATATAAGTGAAGCATGAGAGTTCATCTATTTCTATAAAATAAAACCACCACCGTGCTCTAGAAATATATAAGTGAAGCACTAGAGCAAATGACAAACTACTCCGAAAGATATAAGTGAAGATCAATGAATAGTCGAATAATTATGCAACTATGTGAAGACTCTCTAACATTTAATAATTTCAGATCTTGGTATATTATTCAAACAACAATCAAAACAAAAGAAAATAAAATGACGCTCCAAGCAAAACACATATCATGTGGTGAATAAAAATATAGCTCCAAGTAAAGTTACCGATGAATGAAGACGAACGAGGGGATGCCATCCGGGGAATACCCAAGCTTAGGCTCTTGGTTGTCCTTGAATATTACCTTGGGGTTCCTTGGGAATCCCCAAGCTTAGGCTCTTGCCACTCCTTATTCCATAGTCCATCGAATCTTTACCCAAAACTTGAAAACTTCACAACACAATACTTAACAGCAAACTCGTAAGCTCCGTTAGTATAAGAAAATAAATCACCACTTAGGTACTGTTGTGAACTCATTATAAATTCATATTGGTGTAATATCTACTGTATTCCAACTTCTCTATGGTTCATACCCTCCGATACTACTCATAGATTCATCAAAATAAGCAAACAACACAACAAAACCAGAATCTGTCAAAAACAGAACAATCTGTAGTAATTTGTATCAAACGTATACTTCTGGAACTCAAAAAATTCTGAAATAAATTGTTAGACGTGAGGAATTTGTCTATTAATCATCTGCAAAAATAATCAACTTAATAGCACTCTCCAGTAAACAATGGTAGCTAATCTCGTGAGCGCTAAAGTTTGTGTTTTTTACAGCAAGATCACAAAGACTTCACCCAAGTCTTCCCAAAGGCTCTACTTGGCACAAACACTAATTAAAACATAAAACCACATCTAAACAGAGGCTAGATGAATTATTCATTACTAAACAGGAGCAAAAATCAAGGAACAAAAATAAAATTGGGTTGTCTCCCAACAAGCGCTATCGTTTAACGCCCCTAGCAAGGCATGATGATTTCAATGTTGCTCACATAAAAGATAAGAATTGAAACATAAAGAGAGCATCATGAAGAATATGACTAGAAAATTTATGAAGGCAAAACAAGCATACCTTTAAAACTTTAAGCACATAGAGAAGAAACTTGATATTATTGCAATTCCTACAAGCATATATTCCTCCCTCATAATAATTTTCAGTAGCATCATGAATGAATTCAACAATATAACCATCACATAAGCATTGTTTTCATGATCTACAAGCATAGAATTTTTTTACTCTCAACATAAGAAAATTTCTTCTCATGAATAGTAGTGGGAGCAAACTCAACAAAATAACTATCATGTGGAGCATAATCCAACTGAAAGTTAACAACATGATGACAAGTTTCATGGATATCATTATTCTTTATAGCATACGTGTCGTCACAACAATCATCATAGATAGGAGGGATGCTTTCATCATAATAAATTTGCTCATCAAAACTTGGGGGACAAAAAATATCATCTTCATCAAACATAGCATCCCCAAGCTTGTGGCTTTGCATATCATTAGCATCATGGGTATTCAAAGAATTCACACTAACAACATTGCAATCACATGCTCATCATCCAAAGGTTTAGTGCCAAACATTATAATACATTCTTCTTCTAACAATTGGGCACAATTATCGGAATCCTTATTTTCACGAAAGTCATTAAAAAGATGAAGCATATGAGGCAACCTTAATTCCATTTTTTGTAGTTTTCCTTTATTAACTAAACTAGTGATAAAACAAGAAACTAAAAGATTCGATTGCAAGATCTAAAGATATACCTTCAAGCGCTAACCTTCCCCGGCAACGGCGCCAGAAAAGAGCTTGATGTCTACTACACTACCTTCTTCTTGTAGACGTTGTTGGGCCTCCAAGTGTAGAGGTTTGTAGGATAGTAGCAAATTTCCCTCAAGTGGATGACCTAAGGTTTATCAATCCGTGGGAGGCGTAGGATGAAGATGGTACCTCTCGAACAACCCTGCCACCAAATAACAAAGAGTCTCATGTGTCCCCAACACACCCAATACAATGGTAAATTGTATAGGTGCACTAGTTCGGCGAAGAGATGGTGATACAAGTGCAATATGGATGGTAGATATAGGTTTTTGTAATCTGAAAATATAAAAACAGAAAGGTAACTAATGATAAAAGTGAGCGAAACGGTATTGCAATGCGTTGAAACAAGGCCTAGGGTTCATACTTTCACTAGTGCAAGTTCTCTCAACAATTATAACATAATTGGATCATATAACTATCCCTCAACATGCAACAAAGAGTCACTCCAAAGTCACTAATAACAGAGAACAAACGAAGAGATTATTGTAGGGTACGCAACCACCTCAAAGTTATCCTTTCTGATCGATCTATTCAAGAGTCCTTAGTAAAATAACATGAAGCTATTCTTTCCGTTTGATCTATTCTACAGTTTGTACTAGAATAACACCTTAAGACACAAATCAACCAAAAACCCTAATGTCACCTAGACACTCCAATGTCACCTCAAGTATCCGTGGATATGATTATACGATATGCATCACACAATCTCAGATTCATCTATTCAACCAACACAAAGAACTTCAAAGAGTGCCCCATAGTTTTTATCGGAGAGTCAAGAAGAAAACATGTGCCAACCCCTATGCATAAGTTCACGAGGTTAGGAACTCGCAAGTTGATCACCAAAACATACATCAAGTGGATCACGTGATATCCCATTGTCACCACAGATAAGCACATGCAAGACATACATCAAGTGTTCTCAAATCCTTAAAGACTCAATCCGATAAGATAACTTCAAAGGGAAAACTCAATCCATTACAAGAGAGTAGAGGGGAGAAACATCATAAGATCCAATTATAATAGCAAAGCTCGCGATACATCAAGATCGTGCGAATCAAGAACACGAGAGAGAGAGAGAGAGAGAGAGAGATCAAACACATAGCTACTGGTACATACCCTCAGCCCCGAGGGTGAACTACTCTCTCCACGTCATGGAAAGCACCAGGATGATGAAGATGGCCACCAGAGAGGGATTTCCCCCTCCGGCAGGGTGCCAGAACGGGTCTAGATTGGTTTTCGGTGGCTAAGGAGGATTGCAGCGGCGGAACTCCCGATCTAGGTTTGTTTCTGGAAGTTTGGGGTTATATAAGAGGTGTTGGAGTCGGGAACAAGTCAGGGGGTCCTCGAGGCGGCCACGAGGTAGGGGGCTGCGCCCCGGGGGTAGGGCGCCCCCTCCCTCGTGGTGGCCTCGGCACTCTTCTGGCCCATCTCCGGTACTCCGTGGGCTTCTTCTGGTCCAAAAATGGTCTCTGTGAAATATCAGGTCAATCGGACTCCGTTTGGTTTTCCTTTTCTGCGATACTAAAAAACAACGAAAAAACATAAACTGGAACTGGGCTCTAGGTTAATAGGTTAGTCCCAAAAATCATATAAAATAACATATAAATGCATATAAAACATCCAAGGTTGATAATATAATAGCATGGAACAATCAAAAATTACAGATATGTTGGAGACATATCATTTAGCCGTGTGCGGTGCCCCCCTCTACATATTTCCACCTCGGTCATATCGTTGCAGTGCTTCGGTGAAGCCCTACGCTGGTTGCTTCATCATCATCGTCACCATGCCGTCGTGCTGACAAACTCTCCCTCGACCTCAGCTGGATCTAGAGTTCGTGGGATGTCATCGAGCTGAATGTGTGCATATCGCGGAGGTGCCGTACCTTTGGTGCTAGGATCGGTCGGATCATGAAGACGTACGACTATATCAACCGCATTGTCATAACGCTTCCGCTTTCGGTCTACGAGGCTACGTGGAAAACACTCTTCCCTCTTGTTGCTATGCATCACCTAGATGGATCCTGCGTGTGCGTAGGATTTTTTTGACATTACTGCGTTCCCCAACAGTGGCATCCGAGTCAGGTCATTGCGTAGATGTTATATGCACGAGTAGAAGACAAAGGAGTTATGGGCGTGGGTATATACATGTTGCTTGCCGTCACTAGTTGATTCTTGATTCAGCGCTATTGTTGGATGAAGCAGCTCAGACCGACATTACGTGTACGCTTACGCGAGACTAGCTCTATCGACGTGCTTCGCACACAGGTGGCTAGTGGGTGTCAGTTTCTCCAACTTTAGTTGAATCGGATTCAATGAACAGGGTTCTTTCTGAAGATCAAAAAGCTATCACTATACCGCGTTGTGGTTTGTGATGCGTAGGTAAGAACGGTTCTTACTAAGCCCGTAGTAGCCACGTAAAACTTGCAATAACAAAATACAGGATGTCTAACTTGTTTTTGCAGGGCATGTTGTGATGTGATATGGTCAAAATGTGATTATATAAATTGTTGTATGAGATGGTCATGTGATGTGATATGGTTGTTGCTTTATTGTATGAAATGCAATCGCCATATAATTGCTTTACTTTATCACTAAGCAGTAGCGATAGTCGTGGAAGCAATAGTTGGCAAGACGACAACGATGCTTCGATGGAGATCAATGTGTCAAGCCGTTGACGATGGTGATCATGACGGTGCTTTGAAGATGGAGATCAAAAGGCACAAGATGATGATGGCCATATCATATCACTTATTTGATTGCATGTGATGTTTATCCTTTCTGCACCTTCTTAGTTCGGCGGTAGCATTATAAGATGATTTCTCACTAAATTTCAAGGTATAAGTGTTCTCCCTGAGTATGCACCATTGCTACAGTTCGTCGTGCCGAGACACCACGTGATGATCGGGTGTGATAAGCTCTACGTTCACATACAACAGGTGCAAGCCAGTTTTGCACACGCAGAATACTCGGGTTAAACTTGACGAGCCTAGCATATGCAGATATGGCATCGGAACACTAAGACCGAAAGGTCGAGTGTGAATCATATAGTAGATATGATCAACATAGTGATGTTCACCATTGAAAACTAATCCATCTCACATGATGATCGGACATGGTTTAGTTGATATGGATCACGTGATTTCTTAGATGATTAGAGGGATGTCTATCTAAGTGGGAGTTCTTTAGTAATATGATTAATTGAATTTTAATTTATCATGAACTTAGTACCTGATAGTATTTTGCATGTCTATGTTGTTGTAGATAAATGGCCCGTGTTGTTGTTCCATTGAACTTTAATGCGTTCCTAGAGAAAGCTAAGTTGAAAGATGATGGTAGCAATTACACGGACTGGGTTGTAACTTGAGGATTATCCTCATTGCTGCACAGAAGAATTACGTCCTGGAAGCACCGTTAGGTGCCAAACCCGCTGCAGGAGCAACACCAGATGTTGTGAACACTTGGCAGAGCAAAGCTGATGACTACTCGATAGTTCAGTGTGCCATGCTTTACGGCTTAGAACTGGGACTTCAACGATGTTTTGAACATCATGCAGCATATGAGATGTTCCAGGAGTTGAAGTTAATATTTCAAGCAAATGCCCGAATTGAGAGATATGAAGTCTCCAATAAGTTCTACAACTGCAAAATGGAGGAGAATAGTTCTGTTAGTGAACATATACTCAGAATGTCTGGGTACCACAATCACCTGACTTAGCTGGGAGTTAATCTTCCAGTTGACAGTCTCATTGACAGAGTTCTTCAATCACTGCCACCAAGCTACAAGAGCTTCATGATGAACTATAATATGAAAGGTATGGATAAGACAATTCCCGAGCTCTTCGCAATGCTAAAGGCTGCGGAGGTAGAAATCAAGAAGGAGAATCAAGTGTTGATGGTCAACAAGACCACCAGTTTCAAGAAAAAGGGTAAAGGGAAGAAGGGGAACTTCAAGAAGAACAACAAGCAAGTTGCTTCTCAAGTGAAGAAGCCCAAGTCTGGACCTAAGCCTGAGACTGAGTGCTTCTACTGCAAAGGGACTAGTCACTGGAAGCGGAACGTCCCCAAGTATTTGGCGGAGAAGAAGGATGGCAAAGTGAAATGTATATTTGATATACATGTTATTGATGTGTACCTTACTAATGCTCGCAGTAGCGCCTGGGTATTTGATACTGGTTCTGTTGCTAATATTTGCAACTTGAAATAGGGGCTACAGATTAAGTGAATATGGGCTAAGGATGAGGTGACGATGCACGTGGGAAATGGTTCCAAAGTTGATGTGATCGCTGTTGGCACGCTACCTCTACATCTACCTTTGGGATTAGTTTTAGACCTAAATAATTGTTATTTGGTGCCAGCGTTGAGCATGAACATTATATCTGGATCTTGTTTGATGCGAGACGGTTATTCATTTAAATCAGAGAATAATGGTTGTTCTATTTATATGAGTAATATCTTTTATGGTCATGCACCCTTGATGAGTGGTCTATTTTTACTAATCTTGATAGTAGTGATACACATGTTCATAGTATTGAAGCCAAAAGATATAAGTTTAATAATGATACTGCAACTTATTTGTGGCACTGCCATTTAGGTCATATTGGTGTAAAGCGCATGAAGAAACTCCATGCCGATGGGCTTTTGGAATCACTTGATGCTTGCGAACCATGCCTAATGGGAAAGATGACTAAGACTCCGTTCTCCGGAACAATGGAGCGAGCAATAGACTTGTTGGAAATAATACATACTGATGTATGCGGTCCGATGAGTGTTGATGCTTGCGGCAGGTATCTTTATTTTCTTACCTTCACAGATGATTTGAGCAGATATGGGTATATCTACTTGATGAAACATATGTCTGAAACATTTGAAAAGTTCAAAGAATTTCAGAGTGAAGTGGAAATTCATCGTAACAAGAAAATAAAGTTTGTACGATCTGATCATGGAGGAGAATATTTGAGTTACGAGTTTGGTCTTTGATGTCTACTACACAACCTTCTTCTTGTAGACGTTGTTGGGCCTCCAAGTGCAGAGGTTTGTAGGACAGTAGCAAATTTCCCTCAAGTGGATGACCTAAGGTTTATCAATCCATAGGAGGCGTAGGATGAAGATGGTCTCTCTCAAGCAACCCTGCAACCAAATAACAAAGAGTCTCTTGTGTCCCCAACACACCCAATACAATAGTAAATTGTATAGGTGCACTAGTTCGACGAAGAGATGGTGAAACAAGTGGTATATGGATGGTCGATAAAAGTATTTGTAATCTGAAATTATAAAAACAGCAAGGTAACGAATGATAAAAGTGAGCGTAAACAGTATTGCAATGCTAGGAAACAAGGCCTAGAGTTCATACTTTCACTAGTATAAGTTCCCTCAACAATACTAACATAATTGGATCACATAATGATGACCCACAAGTATAGAGGATCTATCGTAGTCCTTTCGATAAGTAAGAGTGTCAAACCCAACGAGGAGCAGAAGGAAATGATAAGAGGTTTTCAGCAAGGTATTCTCTGCAAGTATTGAAATAAGTGGTAACAGATAGTTTTGTGATAAAATAGATTGTAACAAGCAACAAGTAACAAAAGTAAATAAAGTGCAGCAAGGTGGCCCAATCCTTTTGTAGCAAAGGACAAGCCGGAAAAAACTCTTATAATTGGAAAAGCGCTCCCAAGGACACATGGGAATATCGTCAAGCTAGTTTTCATCACGTTCATATGATTCACGTTCGATACTTTCATAATTTGATATGTGGGTGGAACGGTGCTTGGGTGCTGTTCTTACTTGAACAAGCATCCCACTTATGATTAACCTCTATTGCAAGCATCCACAACTACAACAAAAGTATTAAGGTAAACCTAACCATAGCATGAAACATATGGATCCAAATCAGCCCCTTACGAAGCAACGCATAAACTAGGGTTTAAGCTTCTGTCACTCTAGCAACCCATCATCTACTTATTACTTCCCAATGCCTTCCTCTAGGCCCAAATAATGGTGAAGTGTTATGTAGTCGACGTTCACATAACACCACTAGAGGCTAGACAACATACATCTTATCAAAATATCAAACGAATACCAAATTCACATGACTACTAATAGCAAGACTTCTCCCTTGTCCTCAGGAACAAACGTAATTACTCACAAAGCATATTCATGTTCATAATCAGAGGGGTAATAATATGCATATAGGATTTGAACATATGATCTTCCACCAAATAAACCAACTAGCATCAACTACAAGGAGTAATCAACACTACTAGCAACCTACTAGCACCAATCCCGGGCTTTGAGACAAGAATTGGATACAAGAGATGAACTAGGGTTTGGAGATGAGATGGTGCTGGTGAAGATGTTGATGGAGATTGCCATCTCCCGATGAGAGGAGCGTTGGTGATGACGATGGTGATGATTTCCCCCTCCCGGAGGGAAGTATCCCCGACAGAACAGCTCTGCCGGAGCTCTAGATTGGATCCGCCAAGGTTCCGCCTCGTGGCGGCGGAGTTTCGTCCCGAAAGGTTCCCTCTGGTTTTTTTCTCATCGAAAGACTTCATATAGGAGAAGATGGACGTCATAGAGCCACCAGGGGGCCCACGAGGTAGGGGGCGCGCCCTAGGGGGGGCATGCCCCCCACCCTCGTGAGCAGGGTGTGGGCCCCCTGGCCTTCATCTTTGGCGAGGATTTTTCTTTATTTGTTTTAAGATGTTCCGTGGAGTTTCAGGACTTTTGGAGTTGCGCATAATAGGTCTCTAATATTTGCTCCTTTTCCAGCCCAGAATTCCAGCTGCCGGCATTCTCCCTCCTTATGTAAACCTTGTAAAATAAGAGAGAATAGCCATAAGTATTGTGACATAAAGTGAAATAACATTCCATAATGCAATAAATATCGATATAAAAGTATGATGCAAAATGGACGTATCACATAACTATCCCTCAACATGCAACAAAGAGTCACTCTAAAGCAACTAATAGCGGAGAACAAACGAAGAGATTATGGTAGGGTACGAAACCACCTCAAAGTTATTCTTTCCAATCAATCCGTTGGGCTATTCCTATAAGTGTCACAAACAGCCCTAGAGTTCGTACTAGAATAACACCTTAAGACACAAATCAACCAAAACCCTAATGTCACCTAGATACTCCAATGTCACCTCAAGTATCCGTGGGTATGATTATACGATATGCATCACACAATCTCAGATTCACCTATTCAACCAACACAAAGGACCTCAAAGAGTGCCCCAAAGTTCTATCGGAGAATCACGACGAAAACGTGTGCCAGCCCCTATGTTGGGTTTCGTAGTAATTTCAAAAAATTTCCGACGCACACGCAAGATCATGTGATGCATAGCAGCGAGAGGGGAGAGTGTGATCTACATACCTAGTAGATCGACAACGGAAGCGTTTGGTTGATGTAGTCGTACGTCTTCACGATCCGACCGATCAAGCACCGAAACTACGGCAGCTCCGAGTTCTAGCACATGTTCAGCTCGATGACGATCCCCGGACTCCGATCTAGCAAAGTGTCAGGGAAGAGTTCCGTCAGCACGACGACGTGGTGACGATCTTGACGTATTACTGCTGCAGGGCTTCGCCTAAGCACCGCTACAATATTATCGAGGACTATGGTGGCTGGGGGCGCCGCACACGGCTAAAGAATAGATCGTGTGGATCAACTTGTGTGTCTCTGGGGTGCCCCTGCCTCCGTATATAAAGGACTAAGGGGGGGGGGGAGGCTGGCCGGCCAAGGAGGGTGCGCCAGGAGAGTCCTACTCCCTCTGGAGTAGGATTCCCCCCCAATCCTAGTTGGAATAGGATTCGCGGAGGGGGAAAAGAGAGAGGGGGGCCCGGCCACCTCTCCTTGTCCTAATAGGACTAGGGGGGGAGGCGCGCAGCCCATCTTGGGCTGCCCCTTCTCTTTTCCATTAAAGCCCACTAAGGCCCATATAGCTCCCGGGGGGTTCCGGTAACCTCCCGGTACTCCGGTAAAATCCCGATTTCACCCGAAACACTTCCGATATCCAAACATAGGCTTCCAATATATCAATCTTTATGTCTCGACCATTTCGAGACTCCTCGTCATGTCCGTGATCACATCCGGGACTCCGAACAACCTTCGGTACATCAAAATGCATAAACTCATAATATAACTGTCATCGTAATCTTAAGCGTGCGGACCCTACGGGTTCGAGAACAATGTAGACATGACCAAGACATGTCTCCAGTCAATAACCAATAGCGGGACCTGGATGCCCATATTGGCTCCTACATATTCTACGAAGATCTTTATCGGTCAGACCGCATAACAACATACGTCGTTCCCTTTGTCATCGGTACGTTACTTGCCCGAGATTCGATCGTCGGTATTCCTATACCTAGTTCAATATTGTTGCCGGCTAGTCTCTTTACTCGTTCTGTAATACATCATCCCGCAACTAACTCATTTAGTTGCAATGCTTGCAAGGCTTAAGTGATGTGCATTACCGAGAGGGCCCAGAGATACCTCTCCGACAATCGGAGTGACAAAACCTAATCTCGAAATACGCCAACCCAACATGTACCTTTGGAGACACCTGTAGTACTCCTTTATAATCACCCAGTTATGTTGTGACGTTTGGTAGTACCCAAAGTGTTCCTCCGGTAAACGGGAGTTGCATAATCTCATAGTTATAGGAACATGTATAAGTCATGAAGAAAGCAATAGCAACATACTAAACGATCCGGTGCTAAGCTAATGGAATGGGTCATGTCAATCAGATCATTCTCTCAATGATGTGATCCCGTTAATCAAATAGCAACTCATTTTTCATGGTTAGGAAACATAACCATCTTTGATTAACGAGCTAGTCAAGTAGAGGCATACTAGTGACACTTTGTTTGTCTATGTATTCACACATGTATTATGTTTCCAGTTAATACAATTCTAGCATGAATAATAAACATTTATCATGATATAAGGAAATAAATAATAACTTTATTATTGCCTCTAGGGCATATTTCCTTCAGTCTCCCACTTGCACTAGAGTCAATAATCTAGTTCGCATCGCCATGTGATTTAACATCAATAGTTCACATCACCATGTGATTAACACCCATAGTTCACATCGATATGTGATCAACACCCAAAGGGTTTACTAGAGTCAGTAATCTAGTTCACATCGCTATGTGATTAACACCCAAAGAGTACTAAGGTGTGATCATGTTTTGCTTGTGAGATAATTTTAGTCAACGGGTCTGTCACATTCAGATCCGTAAGTATTTTGCGAATTTCTATGTCAACAATGCTCTGCACGGAGCTACTCTAGCTTATTGCTCCCACTTTCAATATGTATCTAGATCGAGACTTAGAGTCATCCAGATCTGTGTCAAAACTTGCATCGACGTAACTTTTTACGACGAACCTTTTTGTCACCTCCATAATTGAGAAATATTTCCTTATTCCACTAAGGATAATTTTGACCGCTGTCCAGTGATCTACTCCTAGATCACTATCGTACTCCCTTGCCAAACTCAGTGGTAGGGCATACAATAGATCTGGTACACAGCATGGCATACTTTATAGAACCTATGGCTGAGGCATAGGGAATGACTTTCATTCTCTTTCTATCTTCTGCCGTGGTCGGGCTTTGAGTCTTACTCAATTTCACACCTTGTAACACAGGCAAGAAACCTTTTCTTTGACTGTTCCATTTTGAACTACTTCAAAATCTTGTCAAGGTATGTACTCATTGAAAAAACTTATCAAGTGTCTTGATCTATCTCTATAGATCTTGATACTCAATATGTAAGCAGCTTCACCGAGGTCTTTCTTTGAAAAACTTCTTTTAAAACACTCCTTTATGCTTTGCAGATTAATTCTACATTATTTCCGATCAACAATATGTCATACATATATACTTATTAGAAATGCTGTAGTGCTCCCACTCACTTTCTTGTAAATACAGGCTTCATCGCAAGTCTGTATAAAACTATATTCTTTGATCAACTTATCAAAGCGTATATTCCAACTCCGAGATGCTTGCACCAGTCCATAGATGGATCGCTGGAGCTTGCATATTTTGTTAGCACCTTTAGGATTGACAAAACCTTCTGGTTGTATCATATACAATCTTCTTTAATAAATCTATTAAGGAATGCAATTTTGTTTATCCATTTGCCAGATTTCATAAAATGCGGCAATTGCTAACATGATTCGGACAGACTTAAGCATAGATACGAGTGAGAAACTCTCATCGTAGTCAACACCTTGAACTTGTCGAAAACCTTTTGCGACAATTCTAGCTTTGTAGATAGTAACACTACTATCAGCGTCCGTCTTCCTCTTGAAAATCCATTTATTTTCTATGGCTTGCCGATCATCGGGCAAGTCAACCAAAGTCCATACTTTGTTCTCATACATGGATCATATCTCAGATTTCGTGGCCTCAAACCATTTCGCCGAATCTGGGCTCATCATCGCTTCCTCATAGTTCGCAAGTTCGTCATGATCTAGTAACATAACTTCCAGAACAGGATTACCGTACCACTCTGGTGCGGATCTCACTCTGGTTTACCCTACGAGATTCGGTAGTAACTTGATCCGAAGTTACATGATCATCATCATTAGCTTCCTCACTAATTGGTGTAGTAGTCACAGGAACAGATTTCTGTGATGAACTACTTTCCAATAAGGGAGTAGGTACAGTTACCTCATCAAGTTCTACTTTCCTCCCACTCACTTCTTTCGAGAGAAACTCCTTCTCTAGAAAGGATCCATTCTTAGCAATGAATGTCTTGCCTTCGGATCTGTGATAGAAGGTGTACCCAATAGTCTCCTTTGGGTATCCTATGAAGATATATTTCTCCGATTTGGGTTTGAGCTTATCAGGATGAAACTTTTTCATATAAGCATTACAATCCCAAACTTTAAGAAACGACAACTTTGGTTTCTTGCCAAACCACAGTTCAGATTGTGTCGTCTCAACGGACTTAGATGGTGCCCTTTTAAACATGAATGCAGCTGTCTTTAATGCATAACCCCAAAACGGTAGTGGTAGATCGGTAAGAGACATCATAGATCGCACCATATCTAATAAAGTACGGTTATGACATTCGGACACACCATTATGCTGTGGTGTTCCAGGTGGCATGAGTTTGTGAAACTATTCCACATTGTTTTAATTGAAGACCAAACTCGTAACTCAAATATTTTACTTTTGCGATCGTATCGTAGAAACTTTCATTTTTGTTACGATGATTCTCCACTTCACTCTGAAATTCTTTGAACTTTTCAAATGTTTCAGACCTTTGTTTCATCAAGTAGATATACTCATATCTGCTCAAATCATCTGTGTAGATCAAAAAATAATGATACCTATCGCGAGTCTCAATATTCATCGGACCACATACATCAGTATGTATGATTTCCAACAAATCTGTTGCTCGCTCCATTGTTCCAAAGAATAGAGTCTTAGTCATCTTGCCCATGAGGCATGGTTCGCAAGCATCAACTGATTCATAATCAAGTGATTCCAAAAGCCTATCAGCATGGAGTTTCTTCATGCTCTTTACACCAATATGACCTAAACGGCAGTGCTACAAATAAGTTGCACTATCATTATTAACTTTGCATATTTTGGTTTCAATATTATGATTATGTGTATCACTACGATCGAGATCCAACGAACTATTTTCATTGGGTGTGTAACCATATAAGGTTTTATTCATGTAAATAGAACAAAAATTTATTCTCTTACTTAAATGAATAACCGTATTACAATAAACATGATCAAATCATATTCATGCTCAGCGTAAACACCAAATAACACTTATTTAGGTTCAACACTAATCCCGAATTTATAGGGAGTGTGCGATGATGATCATATCAATCTTGGAACCACTTCCAACGCACATCGTCACTTCACCCTTAACTTGTCTCTGTTTATTCTGCAACTCCTGTTTCGAGTTACTAATCTTAGCAACTGAACTAGTATCAAATACTGAGGGGTTGCTATAAACACTAGTAAAGTACACATCAATAACATGTATATCAAATATACTTATGTTCACTTTGCCATCCTTCTTATCTGCCAATCACTTGGGGTAGTTCCGCTTCCAGTGACCAGTCCCTTTGCAGTAGAAGCACTTAGTCTCAGGCTTAGGACCAGACTTGGGCTTCTTCACTTGAGCAGCAACTTGCTTGCTGTTCTTCTTGAAGTTCCCCTTCTTCCCTCTGCCCTTTTCTTGAAACTAGTGGTCTTGTCTACCATCAACACTTGATGTTTTTCTCGATTTCTACCTTCATCAATTTCCGCATTACGAAGAGCTTGGGAATCGTTTCCGTTATCCCTTGCATATCATAGTTCATCACGAAGTTCTACTAACTTGGTGATGGTGACTAGAGAATTCTGTCAATCACTATCTTATCTGGAAGATTAACTCCCACTTGATTCAAGCGATTGTAGTACTCAGACAATCTGAGCACATGCTCACTAGTTGAGCGATTCTCCTCCATCTTTTTGGCTATAGAACTTGTTGGAGACTTCATATCTCTCAACTCGGGTATTTGCTTGAAATATTAACTTCAACTCCTGGAACATCTCATATGCTCCATGACGTTCAAAACGTCTTTGAAGTCCCGATTCTAAGCCATTAAGCATGGTGCACTAAACTATCAAGTTGTCATCATATTGAGCTAGCCAAACGTTCATAATGTCTGCATCTGCTCCTGCAATAGGTCCGTCACCTAGCGGTGCATCAAGGACATAATTCTTCTGTGGAGCAATGAGGATATACCTTAGATCACGGATCCAATCCGCATCTTTGCTACTAACATCTTTGAACACAATTTTCTCTAGGAACATATAAAAATAAACACAGGGAAGCAACAACGCGAGCTATTGATCTACAACATGATTTGCAAAATACTACCAGGACTAAGTTCATGATAAATTTAAGTTCAATTTAATCATATTACTTAAGAACTCCCACTTAGATAGACATCCCTCTAATCCTCTAAGTGATCACGTGATCCAAATCAACTAAACCATGTCCGATCATCACGTGAGATGGAGTAGTTTCATTGGTGAACATCACTATGTTGATCATATCTACTATATGATTCACGCTCGACCTTTCGGTCTCCGTGTTCCGAGGCCATATCTGTATATGCTTGGCTCGTCAAGTATAACCTGAGTATTCCGCGTGTGCAACTGTTTTGCACCCGTTGTATTTGAACGTAGAACCTATCACACCCGATCATCACGTGGTGTCTCAGCACGAAGAACTTTCGCAACGGTGCATACTCAGGGAGAACACTTCTTGATAATTTAGTGAGAGATCATCTTATAATGCTACCGTCAATCAAAGCAAGATAAGATGCATAAAAGATAAACATCACATGCAATCAATATAAGTGATATGATATGGCCATCATCATCTTGTGCTTGTGATCTCCATCTCCGAAGCACCGTCGTGATCACCATCGTCATCGGCGTGACACCTTGATCTCCATCGTAGCATCGTTGTCGTCTCGCCAAGCTTGTGCTTCCACGACTATCGCTACCGTTTAGTGATAAAGTAAAGCATTACATCGCGATTGCATTGCATACAATAAAGCGACAACCATATGGCTCCTGCCGGTTGCCGATAACTCGGTTACAAAACATGATCATCTCATACAACAAAATTCAGCATCATGTCTTGACCATATCACATCACAACATGCCCTGCAAAAACAAGTTAGACATCCTCTACTTTGTTGTTGCAAGTTTTACGTGGCTGCTACGGGCTTAAGTAAGAACCAATCTCACCTACGCATCAAAACCACAACGATAGTTTGTCAATTTGACTCCGTTTTAACCTTCGCAAGGACCGGGCGTAGCCATACTTGGTTCAACTAAAGTTGGAGAAACTGTCACCCACAAGCCACCTCTGTGCAAAGCACGTCGGGAGAACCGGTCTCGCGTAAGCGTACGCGTAATGTCGGTCTGGGCCGCTTCATCCAACAATACTGCCGAACCAAAGTATGACATGCTGGTAGGCAGTATGACTTATATCGCCCAAAACTCACTTGTGTTCTACTCGTGCATATAACATCAACATATAAAACCTAGGCTCTGATACCACTGTTGGGTTTCATAGTAATTTCAAATTTTTTCCTACGCACACGCAAGATCATGTGATGCATAGCAACAAGAGGGGAGAGTGTGATCTACATACCTAGTAGATCGACAACGGAAGCGTTTGGTTGATGTAGTCGCACGTCTTCACGATCCGACCGATCAAGCACCGAAACTACGGCACCTCCGAGTTCTAGCACACGTTTAGCTCGATGACGATCCCCGGACTCCGATCCAGCAAAGTGTCGGGGAAGAGTTCCGTCAGCACGACGGCGTGGTGACGATCTTGACGTACTACTGCTGCAGGGCTTCGCCTAAGCACCGCTACAATATTATCGAGGACTATGGTGGCTGGGGCGCCGCACACGGCTAAAGAATAGATCGTGTGGATCAACTTGTGTGTCTCTGGGGTGCCCCTGCCTCCGTATATAAAGGACTAAGAGGGGGGGAGGCTGGCCGGCCAAGGAGGGTGCGCCAGGAGAGTCCTACTCCCTCTGGGAGTAGGATTCCCCCCCCCCCCCAATCCTAGTTGGAATAGGATTCACGGAGGGGGAGAAGAGAGAGGGGGGGCCGACCACCTCTCCTTGTCCTAATAGGACTAGGGGGGGGGGGAGGCGCACAGCCCATCTTGGGCTGCCCCTTCTCTTTTCCACTAAAGCCCACTAAGGCCCATATAGCTCCCGGGGGGTTCCGGTAACCTCCCGGTACTCCGGTAAAATCCCGATTTCACCCGGAACACTTCCGATATCCAAACATAGGCTTCCAATATATCAATCTTTATGTCTCGACCATTTCGAGACTCCTCGTCATGTCCGTGATCACATCCGGGACTCCGAATAACCTTCGGTACATCAAAATGCATAAACTCATAATATAACTATCATCGTAATCTTAAGCGTGCGGACCCTACGGGTTCGAGAACAATGTAGACATGACCGAGTCATGTCTCCAGTCAATAACCAATAGCGGGACCTGGATGCCCATATTGGCTCCTACATATTCTACGAAGATCTTTATCGGTCAGACCGCATAACAACATACGTCGTTCCCTTTGTCATCGGTATGTTACTTGCCCGAGATTCGATCGTCGGTATTCCAATACCTAGTTGAATCTCGTTGCGGGCAAGTCTCTTTACTCGTTTTGTAATACATCATCCCGCAACTAACTCAATTAGTTGCAATGCTTGCAAGGCTTAAGTGATGTGCATTACCGAGAGGGCCCAGAGATACCTCTCCGACAATCGGAGTGACAAAACCTAATCTCGAAATACGCCAACCCAACATGTACCTTTGGAGACACCTGTAATACTCCTTTATAATCACCCAGTTACGTTGTGACGTTTGGTAGTACCCAAAGTGTTCCTCCGGTAAACAATAACAACATACTAAACGATCGGGTGCTAAGCTAATGGAATGGGTCATGTCAATCAGATCATTCTCTCAATGACGTGATCCCGTTAATCAAATAACAACTCATTGTTCATGGTTAGGAAACGTAACCATCTTTGATTAACGAGCTAGTCAAGTAGAGGCATACTAGTGACACTTTGTTTGTCTATGTATTCACACATGTAGTATGTTTCCGGTTAATACAATTCTAGCATGAATAATAAACATCTATCATGATATAAGGAAATAAATAATAACTTTATTATTGCCTCTAGGGCATATTTCCTTCACCCTATGCATAGGTTCATGGGCGGAACCCGCAAGTTGATCACCAAAACATACATCAAGTGAATCACGTGATATCCCATTGTCACCACAGATATCCACGGCAAGACATACATCAAGTGTTCTCAAATCTTTAAAGACTCAATCCGATAAGATTACTTCAAAGGGGAAACTCAATTCATTACCAGAGAGAAGAGGGGGAAGAGAAACATAGGATCCAACTATAATAGCAAAGCTCGCGATACATCAAGATCGTGCCAAATCAAGAACACGAGAGAGAGAGAGAGAGAGAGAGAGAGAGAGAGAGAGAGAGAGATCAAACACATAGCTACTGGTACATACCCTCAGCCCCGAGGGAGAACTACTCCCTCCTCGTCATGGAGAGCACCGGGATGATGAAGATGGCCACCGAAGAAGGATTGCCCCCTTCGGCAGGGTGCCGGAACGGGTCTAGATTGGCTTTCGGTGGCTACGTAGGCTTCTGGCGGTGGAACTCCCGATCTAATCTCCGTTATGGAAGTTTTACGATACATAGGTATATATGGGTGCAGGGGGTACGTCGGAGGAGCTACGGGGGCCCCACGAGGCAGGGGGCGCGCCCTAGGGGGGGCGCCTCCCACCCTCATGAGCACCTCCCGTATCTCCTGACGTGGATTCCAAGTCTATCCGGTGGCTTTCGTTCCAAAAATAACTTCTCCAGTTGATTTCGTTCCGTTTCGACTCCGTTTGATATTCCTTTTCTTTGAAACACTGAAACAGGCATAAAACAACAAATCTGGGCTGGGCATCCGGTTAATAGGTTAGTCGCAAAAATAATATAAAAGTGGAAAATAAAGCCCAATATTGCCCAAAACAGTAGATAATATAGCATGGAGCAATCAAAAATTATAGATACGTTGGAGACGTATCAGTCTTCACTTGAAACAATGCGGAATAGTTTCACAACTCACGCCACCCGGAACACCACAATGTAATGGTGTGTCCGAACGTCGTAATCGTACTTTATTAGATATGGTGCGATCTATGATGTCTCTTACTGATTTACCGCTATCGTTTTGGGGTTATGCTTTAGAGACGGCTGCATTCACGTTAAATAGGGCACCATCTAAATTCGTTGAGATGACACCATATGAACTGTGGTTTGGCAAGAAACCCAAGTTGTCGTTTCTTAAAGTTTGGGGCTGCAATGCTTATGTGAAAAAGCTTCAACCTGATAAGCTCGAACCCAAATCGGAGAAATGTGTCTTCATAGGATACCCAAAGGAGACTATTGGGTACACATTCTATTACAAATACAAAGGCAAGATATTCGTTGCTAAGAATGTATCCTTTCCAGAGAAGGAGTTTCTCTCGAAAGAAGTGAGTGGGGGGAAAGTAGAACTTGATGAGGTAGTTGTACCTGTTCCCTTATTGGAAAGTAGTTCATCACAGAAATCAGTTCCAGTGATTTCTACACCAGTAAGTGAGGAAGCTAATGATGATGATCATGAAACTTATGATCAAGTTACTACCTAACCTCATAGGTCAACCAGAGTAAGATCCGCACCAGAGTGGTACGGTAATCCTGTTCTGGAAGTCATGTTACTTGACCATGATGAACCTACGAACTATGAGGAAGCGATGATGAGCCTAGATTCTGCAAAATGGCTTGAAGCCATGAAATATGAGATGGGATCCATGTATGGGAACAAAGTATGGACTTTGGTTGACTTGCCCGATGATTGGCAAGCCATAGAGAATAAATGGATCTTCAAGAAGAAGACTGACACTGACTGTAATATTACTATCTACGAAGCTCGACTTGTTGAGGAAGGTTTTCGACAAGTTCAAGGAGTTGACTACGATGAGACCTTCTCACCCGTAGCGATGCTTAAGTCCGTCCGAATCATGTTAGCAATTGCTGCATTTTATGATTATGAAATTTGGCAAATGGATGTCAAAACTGCATTCATTAATGGATATCTTAAAGAAGAGTTGTATATGATGCAGCCAGAAGGTTTTGTCGATCCAAAAGGTGCTAACAAAGTGTGCAAGCTCCATCGATCCATTTATGGACTAGTGCAAGCCTCTCGGAGTTGGAATATAGCTTTGATAGTGTGATCAAAGCATATGGTTTTATACAGACTTTTGGAGAAGCCTGTATTTACAAGAAAGTGAGTGGGAGCTCTGTAGCATTTCTGATATTATATGTAGATGACATATTGTTGATCAGAAATGATACTAAATTTCTGAATAGCATAAAAGGATACTTTAATTAGAATTTTTCAATGAAAGACCTCGGTGAAGCTGCTTATATATTGGGCATCCAGATCTATAGAGATAGATCAAGACGCTTAATTGGACTTTCATAAAGCACATACCTTGATAAAGTTTTGAAGAAGTTCAAAATGGATCAAGCAAAGAAAGGGTTCTTGCCTGTGTTACAAGGTGTGAAGTTGAGTCAGACTCAATGCCCAACCACTGCAGAATATAGAGAGAAAATGAAAGTCATTGCCTATGCTTCAGCCATAGGTTCTATCATGTATGCAATGCTGTGTACCAGACCTGATTTGTGCCTTGCTATTAGTTTAGCAGGGAGGTACCGAAGTAATCCAGGAGTGGATCACTGGACAGCGGTCAAGAACATCCTGAAATACCTGAAAAGGACTAAGGATATGTTTCTCGTTTATGGATGTGACAAAGAGATCGTCGTAAATGGTTACGTCGATGCAAGCTTTGACACTGATCCAGATGACTCTAAGTCACAAACTGAATACATATTTTTATTGAGTGGTGGAGCTGTCAGTTGGTGCAGTTCTAAGCAAAGCGTCGTGGCGGGATCTATGTGTGAAGCGGAATACATAGCTGCTTCAGAAGCAGCAAAAGAAGGAGTCTGGATGAAGGAGTTCATATCTGATCTAGGTGTCATACCTAGTGCATCGGGTCCAATGAAAATCTTTTCTGACAATACTGGTGCAATTTCCTTGGCAAAGAAATCCAGATTTCACAAGAGAACCATGAACATCAAGAGACGCTTCAATTCCGTCCGGAATCAAGTCAAGGAGGGAGACATAGAGATTTGCAAGATACATACGGATCTGAATGTTGCAGACCCATTGACTAAGCCTCTCTCACGAGCAAAACATGATAAACGCCAAGACTCCATGGGTGTTAGAATCATTACAATGTAATCTAGATTATTGACTCTAGTGCAAGTGGGAGACTGATGGAAATATGCCCTAGAGGCAATAATAAAGTTGTTATTTATATTTCATTATATCATGATAAATGTTTATTATTCATGCTAGAATTATATTAATCAGAAACTTAGTACATGTGTGAATACATAGACAAAATGAATGTCACTAGTATGCCTCTACTTGACTAGCTCATTAATCAACGATGGTTAAGTTTCCTAGCCATGGACATGATTTGTCATTTGATTAGTGAGATTACATCATTAGAGAATGATGTGATTGACTTGAACCATCCGTTAGCTTAGCACGATGATCGTTTAGTTTGTTGCTACTGCTTTCTTCATAACTTATACATGTTCCTATGACTATGAGATTTTGCAACTCCTGAATACCAAAGGAACACTTAGTGTGCTATCAAATGTCACAACGTAACTGTGTGATTATAAAGATTCTCTACAGGTGTCTCCGATGGTGTTTATTGAGTTGGCATAGATCAAGATTATGATTCGTCACTCCGATTTCGGAGAGGTATCTCTGGGACCTCTCGGTAATGCACATCACTATAAGCCTTGCAAGCAATGTGACTAATGAGTTAGTTACAGGATGATGCATTACGAAACAAGTAAAGAGACTTGCCAGTAACGAGATTGAACTAGGTATTGAGATACCGACGATCGAATCTCGGGCAAGTAACATACCGATGACAAAGGGAACAACGTATGTTGTTATGCGGTTTGACCGATAAAGTTCTTCGTAGAATATGTAGGAACCAATATGAGCATCTAGGTTCCGCTATTGGTTATTGACCGGAGCTGAGTCTCGGTCATGTCTACATAGTTCTCGAACCCGTAGGGTCCGCACTCTTAACGTTCGATGACGATCGGTATTATGAGTTTATGTGTTTTGAAGTACCGAAGGTTATTCGGAGTCCCGGATGTGATCACGGACATGAAGAGGAGTCTCGAAATGGTTGATACATAAATATCGATATATTGGAAGGCTATGTTTGGACATCAGAATGGTTCTGGGTGAGTTCGGGCATTTACCGGAGTACCGGGGGGTTATCGGAACCCCCCGGGGAGTGTATGGGCCTTATTGGGCCTTAGTGGGAGAGGAGTGATGTCTACTATACAACCTTCTTCTTGTAGACGTTGTTGGGCCTCCAAGTGCAGAGGTTTGTAGGACAGTAGAAAATTTCCCTCAAGTGGATGACCTAAGGTTTATCAATCCATAGGAGGCGTAGGATGAAGATGGTCTCTCTCAAGCAACCCTGCAACCAAATAACAAAGAGTCTCTTGTGTCCCCAACACACCCAATACAATGGTAAATTGTATAGGTGCACTAGTTCGGCGAAGAGATGGTGATACAAGTGCAATATGGATAGTAGATAAAGGTTTTTGTAATCTGAAATTATAAAAACAGCAAGGTAATTAATGGTAAAAGTGAGCACAAACGGTATTGCAATGCTAGGAACCAAGGCCTAGGGTTCATTCTTTCACCAGTGCAAGTCCTCTCAACAATAATATCATAATTGGATCATATAACTATCCCTCAACATGCAACAAAGAGTCACTCCAAAGTCACTAATAGCGGAGAATAAACAAAGAGATTATGGTAGGGTACGAAACCACCTCAAAGTTATTCTTTCCAATCAATCCGTTGGGCTATTCCTATAAGTGTCACAAACAGCCCTAGAGTTCGTACTAGAATACCACCTTAAGACACAAATCAACCAAAATCCTAATGTCACCTAGATACTCCAATGTCACCTCAAGTATCCGTGGGGATGATTATACGACATGCATCACACAATCTCAGATTCATCTATTCAACCAACACATAGAACCTCAAAGAGTGCCCCAAAGTTTCTACCGGAGAATCACGACGAAAACGTGTGCCAACCCCTATGCATAGGTTCATGGGCGGAACCCGCAAGTTGATCACCAAAACATACATCAAGTGAATCACGTGATATCCCATTGTCACCACAGATACACACAGCAAGACGTACATCAAGTGTTCTCAAATCTTTAAAGACTCAATCCGATAAGATATCTTCAAAGGGGAAACTCAATCCATTTCAAGAGAGTAGAGGGGGGAAGAAACATCATAGGATCCAAATATAATAGCAAAGCTCGCGATACATCAAGATCGTATCACCTCAAGAACATGAGAGAGATAGAGAGAGATCAAACACATAGCTACTGGTACATACCCTCAGCCCTGAGGGAGAACTACTCCCTCCTTGTCATGGAGAGCACCGGGATGATGAAGATGGCCACCGGAGAGGGATTTCCCCCTCCGGCAGGGTGCCGAAACGGGATTGCCCCCTCCGGCAGGGTGCCGGAACGGGTCTAGATTGGTTTTTGGTGGCTACAGAGGCTTCTAGCGGCGGAACTCCCGATCTATTGTGCTCCCCGATCTTTTTAGGGTATATGGAAGAAATACGTCAGGGGAGCCACGAGGGGCCCACGAGGGTGGAGGGCGCGCCCAGGTGGGGTGGGCGCACCCCCCTGCCTTGTGGCTTCCTCATTGATCCCCTGACGCACACTCCAAGTCTCCTGTATTGCTTTCTTTCCAAAAATAACTTTTCCGAAGGTTTCATTCCGTTTGGACTCCGTTTGATATTCCTTTTCTACGAAACACTGAAACAAGGGAAAAACAGAAACTGGCATTGGGCTCTGGGTTAATATGTTAGTCCCAAAAATCATATAAAATATTATATAAATGCATATAAAACATCCAAGGTTGATAATATAATAGCATGGAACGATCAAAAATTATAGATACGTTGGAGACGTATCAGCATCCCCAAGCTTAATTCCTGCTCGTCCTCGAGTAGGTGAATGATAAAAACAGAATTTTTGATGTGGAATGCTACCTAACATATTTATCCATGTATTTCTCTTTATTGTGGCAAGAATATTCAGATCCATAAGATTCAAGACAAAAGTTTAATATTGACATAAAGATAATAATACTTCAAGCATACTAACCAAGTAATCATGTCTTCTCAAAATAACATGGCCAAAGAAAGCTATCCCTACAAAATCATATAGTCTGGCTATGCTCCATCTTCACCACACAAAGTATTTAAATCATGCACAACCCCGATGACAAGCCAAGCAATTGTTTCATACTTTTGATGTTCTCAAACTTTTTCAATCTTCACGCAATACATGAGCGTGAGCCATGGATATAGCACTATAGGTGGAATAGAATGGTGGTTGTGGAGAAGACAAAAAGGAGAAGATAGTCTCACATCAACTAGGCGTATCAACGGGCTATGGATATGCCCATCAATAGATATCAATGTGAGTGAGTAGGGATTGCGATGCAATGGATGCACTAGAGATATACGTTTATGAAAGCTCAAAAAGAAACTAAGTGGGTGTGCATCCAACTTGCTTGCTCACGAAGACCTAGGGCATTTTGAGGAAGCCCATCATTGGAATATACAAGCCAAGTTCTATAATGAAAAATTCCCACTAGTATATGAAAGTGACAACATAGGAGACTCTCTATCATGAAGATCATGGTGCTACTTTGAAGCACAAGTGTGGTAAAAGGATAGTAGCATTGCCCCTTCTCTCTTTTTCGCTTATTTTTATATTTTTTATATTTGGGCCTTCTCTTTTTTTATGGCTTCTTTTCTCCTTTTTTGGGCTTCTTTGGCCTCTTTTATTTATTTATTTTCGTCTGGAGTCTCATCCCGACTTGTGGGAGAATCATGGTCTCCATCATCCTTTCCTGACCGGGACAATGCTCTAATAATGATGATCATCACACTTTTATTTACTTACAACTCAAGAATTACAACTCGATACTTAGAACAAAATATGACTCTATATGAATGCCTCCTGCGGTGTACTGGGATGTGCAATGACTCATGAGTGACATGTATGAAAGAATTATGAATGGTGGCTTTGCCACAAATACAATGTCAACTACATGATCATGCAAAGCAATATGACAATGATTAAACGTGTCATAATAAATGGAACAGTGGTAAGTTGCATGGCAATATATCTCAGAATGGCTATGGAAATGCCATAATAGGTAGGTATGGTGTCTGTTTTGAGGAAGGTATATGGTGGGTGTATTGTACCGGCGAAAGTTGCGCGGTAGTAAAGAGGCTAGCAATGGTGAAAGGGTGAGAGTGCGTATAAACCATGGACTCAACATTAGTCATAAAGAACTCACATACTGTGACGCCCCGAGACCCTTGCGCCAGGTGTCGTCCAGTTATTCGCTATTGTTGCCTTATCTTTGCTTGCATGTTGCATCTTGTCATGTCATCATATGCATTGCATCATCATGTTTTCAAAACTTGCATTCGTCCGGGTTTCCCCAGTTTCGTCCGTTCTCCGTTCTGAGCCCAGACACACTTGCACGCGCCCGCGGCACATCCGAAATATTATTTTATAAGTGTCCGAAAAATGTTCACAGAATGGGATGAGAGTTGGCGTGCGGTCTTGTTATAGTGTAGGTAGACCGCCTGGCAAGTTTCATCGCAATCGGAGTTCGTTTGACGCCCCAACGTTCAACTATAGCGGCAGTATAGCCGGTCTAACGTCGGATGTTTTCGGTCTCCGGAAACAGTTGCCGGGCCTCCCTCTCTTCTCTTCTCTCAGCTCGAGACCCTCTACACAGCTCACTACCTACCGCCAGGTTCAACCTAACCTCTCTCGTCAGCCGCAGCCCCCCTCGCGCGCGTCCGAGAGCTGTACCGGACCCGACCCGGATAGTCATCACCGTTGGGTCGGGAACATCCCCAAACATCTGCAAAATATCCTTGCTTTATTTATTTGACTCTTTAGCATATTTTCTCGTCCGTCCGATTATGATCGGAGGGACCAGATAGCCCCTAACCTTATCCTCGTGATGTATATATATACATTATCCAACCCTAGATCCTAGGCGCCTTGTCCCATCCTTTCTTTTCCCCGCCGCCACCAGACCAACTCCCTTCGCTCATCGGGATCCTCCCTGATCCAATCCACCAACCAGCGCTCCCCCATGTCCCTCCTCGATCACCATCACTCGCAGCCACCCAAAAATCCTTCCAGTCACCGGGAAGCTCGTCGGCGCAAGCTACTCCCGTGCCCTTCCTGAGCCGAGCGCCATGGTCCCGCTGTATATCGCCGGAGCAGAAGCCCACTGCCCATCGCGCCGGAGCTGTGCCTCACCACCACCACGGTCAGCTAGGCCACAGAGGACTAGGTCGCCATGCCCCTGCCTGGCCCGCTCGTTCTCTGCACGAAGGAGGCGCAACGCCAGCGCCTCGTCTGCCTCCCTTGCTAACACCTCGTCGCCGGGAGCCCCGCTTCAAGTCCCTGCCATGGCTGCTGCCCTTCTGCAAAACCTCGTCGCCAGGGAGCCGTCGTCCCCACCTGCCTCCGCCCGTTTCCCCGCCCCCGGCGCCGTCTGCAACTGTACGAAGACACCAGGGAGTCTTCGCCCCGCCAAGTCCCTCTGTTCGACCCGCATCAATCGCCGGCGTGCGTCCCACCGAGTCCCTTCGCCATCCCACGCCTGGAGCCGCGCCCCTCCATCCCCTGCGCCCCCATCTCTTCCTCGTCGCGCCGCTCCTCTGTTTTGTTCGAGCAGGAGAGGACGTGCGCGCCTAGCCGCTCGATCCTCTGCTCGTTGACCCTCCGCGCTGACCCAATCGCCGAGCCTCTGCTTCGATCTGCCCACGAGATCCAACGCCAGGCCTCCTCTATTTTTTTTCGAACGGGCCAAGCCCATGGTAAGCCTAGATCCAGCGCCCCTCCTTTTTTTTCCTTCCACTGTTGGGCCATCCTCTGATTTCGGCCCATATATGTTTTTTTACAGATCTGCGGTTTTAGCATTATTCAGAGGCCAGCAGTTTTACAGTTTGGTCCCTAAACTTCATGCATTTAATAACTTCTCAATCGTGCATCGGCTTAAAATAATTTATATATATGAAAAATGCTTAGATTTCTGTCTAGTTTCACAATATCCAACTTTCATGCATGTTTGAATTTGTTTAACCTACTGTTTGCATTAATTTGCTCCTATGCCATGTTAAAATGCTTTAATTCATAACTAAATAACCGTAGCTCGGATTTAAATAATCTTTATATGTAAATGGGGTGGAAAAATGCCTAGTTTAACATGGTGGCATCACTTTGCATGTTTAACAACTCTAAAAAATTGTGTTTAGGGAAGAACAATACCAAACCTTAAAATATGCACATATGGGGTTTTACCGGAATTGTTGTTGTTGTTTCCGGCCTCATTTAAACTTGCTTAAATGTGTAGTTTTCTTTCGCCTCACCTCTTGCCATGTTTAAACAACATTTAATATTGTTGAGTACCTAACTGGGAGTGAACCAAATAACTGTTGTGGTGTTTTGTCAATATGCATCCCGATGCATATTGAGCTCCACTTAATTTGTATGATTGTTTTGTGCATTTTGCCATGCCATGTTTCATTAAACCGGACATGCATCATACTTGGTTGTGCATCATGCCATGTTTATGTGGTGATTGTTTACTATGTTATTTGCTTTCTTTCCGATGTACTTCTCGGTAATCCGGTAACGTTGCGTTTGTGAGGATCTGTTCGACTTCGTCCGTTTGTCTTCTTCATGGACTCGTTCTTCTTCCTTGCGGGATTTCAGGCAAGATGACCATACCCTCGAAATCACTTCTATCTTTGCTTGCTAGTTTCTCGCTCTTTTGCTATGCCTATGCTGCGATACCTACCACTTGCTTATCATGCCTCCCATATTGTTGAACCAAGCCTCTAACCCACCTTGTCCTAGCAAACCGTTGTTTGGCTATGTTACCGCTTTGCTCAGCCCCTCTTATAGCATTGTTAGTTGCAGGTGAAGATTGAAGTTTGTTCCTTGTTGCAACATGGAGATGTTGTTCCTTGTTGGAACATGTTTACTTGTTGGGATATCACAATATATCTTATTTATTTAATGCATCTATATACTTGGTAAAGGGTGGAAGGCTCGGCCTTATGCCTGGTGTTTTGTTCCACTCTTGCCGCCCTAGTTTCCGTTATATCGGTGTTATGTTCCTGGATTTTGCGTTCCTTACGCGGTTGGGTAATAATGGGAATCCCTTGACAGTTCGCCTTGAATAAAACTCTTCCAGCAATGCCCAACATTGGTTTTACCATTCGCCACCTAGCCTTTTCTTTCCCCTTGGGAGTCGCGCTCCTGAGGGTCATCATTATTTTAACCCCCGGGCCAGTGCTCCTCTGCGTGTTGGTCCAAACTAGAGTCCTGTGCAGCGCCCCCTCGTGGAAACTCGAGGTTTGGTTTTAGTTGTATGGAGCGCTCATCTGAGTGTGCCCTGAGAACGAGATATGTGCAGCTCCTATCGGGATTTGTCGGCACATTCGGGCGGTGTTGCTGGATTTGGTTTATCATTGTTGAAATGTCTTGTAACCGGGATTCCGAGTCTGATCGGGTCTTCCCGCTAGAAGGAATATCCTTCGTTGACCGTGAGAGCTTGTGATGGGCTAAGTTGGGACACCCCTGCAGGGATTTGAACTTTCGAAAGCCGTGCCCGCGGTTATGGGAAGATGGGAATTTGTTAATGTCCGGTTGTAGAAAACCTGAAGTTGACCTTAATTAAAATACATCAACCATGTGTGTTACCGTGATGGTCTCTTCTCGGGGGAGTCCGGGAAGTGAACATGGTGTTGGAGTTATGCTTGACGTAGGTTGTTCTAGGATCACTTCTTGATGATAGTTGTTTAACCGTGCTTTTGCCTTCTCTTCTCGCTCTCATTTGCGTATGTTAGCCACCATAAATGCTAGTCGCTTACTGCAGCTCCATCTCATACCTTTTACCCTTCCTATAAGCTTAAAAAGTCTTGATCGCGAGGGTGTGAGATTGCTGAGTCCCCGTGACTCACAGATACTTCCAAAACCAGTTTGCAGGTGCCGATGATACCGTACAGGTGACGCAACCAAGCTCAGGAAGGAGCTCGATGAAGATCTTGCCCTTTGTGTTGTTTTGTTCTAGTTGATCAGTAGTGGAGCCCAGTTGGGGTCGATCAGGGATCTGTGTAGCATTTGGGGTAGTCTTCTTTTATTTTGGCTCCGTAGTCGGGCCCTGATTGTATCCGGATGATGTAATGCTTTATTCATGTATTTGTGTGAAGTGGCGATTGTAAGCCAACTATGTGTCTCTTTCCCTTATGTATTACATGGGTTGTGTGAAGATTACCTCACTTGCAACATTGCTTTCAATGCGGTTATGCCTCTAAGTCGTGCTTTGACACGTGGGAGATATAGCCGCATCGAGGGCGTTACAAGTTGGTAATCAGAGCCTTCCCCGACCTTAGGAGCCCCCACTGCTTGATCGAATTAGCTGACGAGTTGAGTCTAGAAAAAATGTTTTGAGTCATTTAGGAATTATATATCGGAGAGTTTAGGAATTCTTTTTACTCCCCAGTCCCTTCATCGCTCTAGTAAGGCATCCTGACGTAGAGTTTTGACTCTTCTCTTCTCAAATTTTACAAAAAAAGTTAGGATCACGCGGGTATCTTGGAATCGTTCCGATCGATTTGTGATGAGAACATTGTTCTTGGTGCCTCCTGTCATTTAGGGGTTGTGGCAGTGTCCCGGGGAGTTGAGCTCCGAGGTGTTGTCGTCACAATTTTATCGTTGCAGTTCTGGAATACCTGAGTTTAGGTTCGCCGACATCGAAAATCTCTTTTATGCAGTTGTTGGTGAGATAACCTCGACGCCACCCAGTACTGGGGCGGGAGTTCGGGAGTATTGCCATAACTCGTATAACGGATGCTTTTCGAAGGTTGAGGTAGACGATTTCCGAAGGTTTCTTAGTTATGTGTTGAAGGATGGATACAGCTGGATGTAGGATTTGCTAGCTTTGGGTGAGATATTATGCTTCCCCTGTATCCCCAACACCTGATTGCATAATCGGAAAATTTCGGGAGTTTATAAGTGGGAATTCAAGTAGCTCTTAAGATTTCTTTCTGACGGATGTATGATATGAAATTGGGGTTCGACGTATAGTGGTCCGCCTATTCACGGTTGGTTTTACAGTGGTCTCGTTGTGTCTTAAAGAGTCCTTTTCTATGCCGACTCGGGGACGCTTCGTATGTCATGTGCACTGCCTTGTACATGATGGTGCTGTACGACCGAGCCCGTGTAGGCCCCACCACGAAAACTTCGGACGAAATCTCTATCATATGTTTGTTCCGGCTTATTTTGCAAGCCAAGCCTTTGTTTTGTTTTGAGTTGTGGTATTCGAGTTGCTTCAGAGACAAGTGTTGATTCCATACCAATCCTAAGCGGTGTTCTCATATTTCTATGTGAATACTAATCCTTCTCGATCATCGAGTCTGTCATGTCAATCCTTTTTAACCAGTGTGCTTCTCTTCAAGTGGATCCGATCGTTGCAACATCCGCAAGATCAAGTATCAGTTCTCCTCAACGGTGCTCATTTCATTCGTCCCAAGGTGACTTTGTTTTCCCATCCTCCCACCCTTTTTCTTCAAGGGCTCATATATCTTAATCGAGTATCCATTTTATTCATGTGAAGACTCTTCATTCTTGTCTTTGAATGTTCTTATCTGGTGATGCTAATGAAGATACTAACGGAGCCTCAAGTTCATCATTATTCATTCTTTTCGTCTCTGGTGGATTCAAATCAAGCTTTTGGTGTTGATCATATCCTTTTCCTCATTTTAGAAGTTTTATCATACCGGTGCACCTCATAATCTTCCACTCTTTGCTATTCTTTTGTTCCGGAGTGCTAAAGATATCTCAGAAGATTCGTGTTTCCACTCTTCTTTCATTCAAGCTATTTCGAGGATGTTATATCATTCTAGCCATTCAATTAAAATCGGCGCAATCTATCTTTTAAATCATTCTATCGGTGTTTTCTTTTGAGTGGGCCCTAATCCACAGGTCTTTTCCCAGGATCTTTCCTGACTCTACTTATTTTCCCGGATCTATCCTAAATTCGTTTCAAAGTTTGACGTAAGAATGAGTTATCATCAGTCAAATGCCTTTCTCCAAGATCTTTCAATTTCTTTTCATCGTTGGTTCAACCTCTTCGTTTTTTTGGGATTCTCCCGGAGTGCCTCAATAATTCATGGTGGTGTTTCTCATCGTCATTCTCAGATTTTGGAAGACCGAAGAAGAGTTTCTCTTTAATCTTGCTCCATTCTCTTCAAGACTCGTGATTCTAGCTTGTTGCCATCCTCTCATAATTGTTTTGATTGTCAGAATTCTTTTCACCCACCCGGAGCATTTCATGAGTTGTTTTCCATTTATTTCCTCCAAAGGCCATCTTTTCAAATATTATTCATTCTCAGCTTTCAGCCATCATTCTCCAAATCTTACCGGTGCGTCATTCAACTATATTCTCTATTCAGTTCGTGATCCCTTCGTTCTCATGTATCTAAATCCTCTCAAGCATCTTCGTTCATTTTATAATTCTTCCCGGTGTTTCTTTATCTTTTCTTCGGTCATTTCAATTCTTATGGTGGTTCTCCCAAGATTCTTCTTCCTTCGTGTATCATATCAATGCATTTGTGCTTTTCAAATTCTACTGGTGGTTCGTTGAAGACTTTTCTAAGTTTGCGCCATATCTATCTTAATCCTTTCTACGAGAATAAGTAGTATGCCAAATCCATTGTTGGTCATCAATTTGAATTGGTGAAGGATAAGCATAATGTAATTCTTACTCTTGTTTTCATCCAAATGATTCAATTCCATATTCCAGAGGTTCATCATATCACATTCTCGGTTCGAGATGCTTTATCTTGTCTTTTCCCGGAGTTCCAAGCTCTAATTATCATGGAGATCCATCTGAATCATTACAAGGTTTCACCTTGTGTTTCCGATTTCTCTTTATTTTCGTATTCTTTTTTGTTTACCAGAGTTCTTCATAAAGGTTCTACATGGTGGTTCATCAAGATTCGTTTCTAAGGAGCTCAAGTTTTCTTCATCTTGCTATCCGGAGTGCAATTCTTTCAACCGTATCATTCGAGGTAGTATTATGTCTTTCTTGATAATTTGAGTTCATGTTTCATGATTCACATGTTGTCAAGAATGAGGTATCTTAAATCCATTAATCTCTTCATTGGAGTTATCCTGGGTTATATTTCACCTAAACCTTTCCCTAAGGATTGTTGCTATTTATGGTGCTCATAAATGACCCAAGTTCTTCTTTCATCCTTCCGGTGAAATAGTTTCTCGTCTCCTTGTGGATATCAATCCAATCTATTATTTTTCGTCAGTGGCAGAATTTCACCTCTTGATTTGGAGATGCTTTCCACAAGACCATATCAAGCTTATCCTTTCATTGTTGGTTTTTTAACGACAATTCTGTTCGACCCTTCTCCTAAACATGCCTTTTCAAGCTCTTTTGTGGCAAAAGTTGACATTTTCTTCTCCATTCTCCTATTTCAATTATCTATCTTCTATTCTTTTGTTCCGAGGTATTGTGATGTTGCTCTTTTCAACCCATCATCTCGTTTTGTCAAAGACCTTGCTTTTTTGTGCTCATCCATTTAACCGGAGTGTTGTGTCCCTTTTGCTCAAGCTATTTCATTTTATCAAGTCTTCATCCCTTTTCAACCGAAGTGCTACCCGAGTCGGTTCTTTCTTATTCCTCTTTCTTAACGGAGTGCTTTCAACTTTGTTCTTCTCCGTTGCTTTCTTTCTTTCTTTTGCTCAACCTGTTCAAGGTTCTTTGGTCTCACTCGTTTGTCAAAGAAGCAACTTAGGTTTACCTCTTCTCTTTCTCTTCCATTTTCCCTCCGGTGCCATTCTAGATCTCGGGACGAGATCCTCTCGTAGTGGTGGAGTGTTGTGACCCCCCGAGACCCTTGCGCCAGGTGTCGTCCAGTTATTCACTATTGTTGCCTTATCTTTGCTTGCGTGTTGCATCTTGTCATGTCATCATATGCATTGCATCATCATGTTTTCAAAACTTGCATTCGTCCGGGTTTCCCCAGTTTCATCCGTTGTCCGTTCTGAGCCCAGACACACTTGCACGCGCCCGCGGCACGTCCGAAATATTATTTTATAAGTGTCCGGAAAATGTTCTCAGAATGGGATGAGAGTTGGCGTGCGGTCTTGTTATAGTGTAGGTAGACCGCCTGCCAAGGTTCATCGCAATCGAAGTTCGTTTGACGCCCCAACGTTCAACTATAGCGGCAGTATAGCCGGTCTAACGTCGGATGTTTTCGGTCTCCGGAAACAGTCACCGGGCGTCCCTCTCTTCTCTTCTCTCAGCTCAAGACCATCTACACAGCTCACTACCTACCGCCAGGTTCAACCTAACCTCTCTCGTCAGCCGCAGCCCCCTCGCGCGCGTCCGAGAGCTGTACCGGACCCGACCCGGATAGTCGTCACCGTTGGGTCCGGAACATCCCCAAACATCTGCAAAATATCCTCGTTTTATTTATTGGACTCTTTAGCATATTTTCTCGTCCGTCCGGTTATGATCGGAGGGACCAGATAGCCCCTAACCTTATCCTCGTGATGTATATATATATATATATATATATATATATATATATACATTATCCAACCCTATATCCTAGGCGCCTTGTCCCATCCTTCCTTTCCCCCGCCGCCACCAGACCAACTCCCTTCGCTCATCGGGATCCTCCCTGATCCAATCCACCAACCAGCGCTCCCCCATGTCCCTCCTCGATCACCATCACTCGCAGCCACCCAAAAATCCTTCCAGTCACCGGGAAGCTCGTCGGCGCAAGCTCCTCCCATGCCCTTCCTGAGCCGAGCGCCATGGCCCCGCCGTATATCGCCGGAGCAGAAGCCCCTTGCCCAGCGCGCCGGAGCTGTGCCTCACCACCACCACGGTCAGCTAGGCCACAGAGGACCAGGTCGCCATGCCCCTGCCTGGCCCGCTCGTTCTCCGCATGAAGAAGGTGCAACGCCAGCACCTCGTCTGCCTCCCCTGCTAACACCTCGTCGCCGGGAGCCCCGCTTCAAGTCCCTGCCATGGCTGCTGCCCTTCTGCAGAACCTCGTCGCCAGGGATCCGTCGTCCCCACCTGCCTCCGTCCGTTTCCCCGCCCCCGGCGCCGTCTGCAGCTGTACGAAGACACCAGGGAGTCTTCGCCCCGCCAAGTCCCTCTGTTCGACCCGCATCGATCGCCGGCGTGCGTCCCGCCGAGTCCCTTCGCCATCCCACGCCTGGAGCCGCGCCCCTCCATCCCCTGCGCCTCCATCTCTTCCTCGTCGCGCCGCTCCTCTGTTTTGTTCGAGCAGGAGAGGACGCGCGTGCCTAGACGCTCGATCCTGTGCTCGTTGACTCTCCGCGCTGACCCAATCGCCCAGCCTCTGCTTCGATCTGCCCACGAGATCCAACGCCAGGCCTCCTCTATTTTTTTTCGAACGGGCCAAGTCCATGGTAAGCCCAGATCCAGCGCCCCTCCTTTTTTCCCTTCCACTGTTGGGCCAGCCTCTGATTTCGGCCCATATATGTTTTTTTTACAGATCTGCGGTTTTAGCATTATTCAGAGGCCAGCAGTTTTACAGTTTGGTCCCTAAACTTCATGCATTTAATAACTTCTCAATCGTGCATCGGTTTAAAATAATTTATATATGAAAAATGCTTAGATTTCTGTCTAGTTTCACAATATCCAACTTTCATGCATGTTTGAATTTGTTTAACCTACTGTTTGCATTAATTTGCTCCTATGCCATGTTAAAATGCTTTAATTCATAACTAAATAACCGTAGCTCGGATTTAAATAATCTTTATATGTAAATGGGGTGGAAAATGCCTAGTTTAACATGGTGGCATCACTTTGCATGTTTAACAACTCTAAAATTGTGTTTAGGGCAGAACAGTACCAAACCTTAAAATATGCACATATGGGGTTTTACCGGAATTGTTGTTGTTGTTTCCGGCCTCATTTAAACTTGCTTAAATGTGTAGTTTTCTTTAGCCTCACCTCTTGCCATGTTTAAACAACATTTAATATTGTTGAGTACCTAACCGGGAGTGAACCAAATAACTGTTGTGGTGTTTTGTCAATATGCATCCCGATGCATATTGAGCTCCACTTAATTTGTAGGATTGTTTTGTGCATTTTGCCATGCCATGTTTCATTAAACCGGACATGCATCATACTTGGTTGTGCATCATGCCATGTTTATGTGGTGATTGTTTACTATGTTGTTTGCTTTCTTTTCGATGTACTTCTCGATAATCCGGTAACATTGCGTTTGTGAGGATCCGTTCGACTTCGTCCGTTTGTCCTCTTCATGGACTCGTTCTTCTTCCTTGCGGGATTTCAGGCAAGATGACCATACCCTCGAAATCACTTCTATCTTTGCTTGCTACTTGCTCGCTCTTTTGCTATGCCTATGCTGCGATACCTACCACTTGCTTATCAGGCCTCCCATATTGTTGAACCAAGCCTCTAACCCACCTTGTCCTAGCAAACCGTTGTTTGGCTATATTACCGCTTTGCTCAGCCCCTCTTATAGCATTGTTAGTTGCAGGTGAAGATTGAAGTTTGTTCCTTGTTGGAACATGGAGATGTTGTTCCTTGTTGGAACATGTTTACTTGTTGGGATATCACAATATATCTTATTTATTTAATGCATCTATATACTTCGTAAAGGGTGGAAAGCTCGGCCTTATGCCTGGTGTTTTGTTCCACTCTTGCCGCCCTAGTTTCCGTCATATCGGTGTTATGTTCCCGGATTTTGCGTTCCTTACGCGGTTGGGTAATAATGGGAACCCCTTGACAGTTCGCCTTGAATAAAACTCTTCCAGCAATGCCCAACATTGGTTTTACCATTCGCCACCTAGCCTTTTCTTTTCCCTTGGGAGTCACGCTCTTGAGGGTCATCATTATTTTAACCCCCGGGCCAGTGCTCCTCTGAGTGTTGGTCCAAACTAGAGTCCTGTGCAGCGCCCCCTTGGGGAAACCCGAGGTTTGGTTTTAGTTGTATGGAGCGCTCATCTGAGTGTGCCCTGAGAATGAGATATGTGCAACTCCTATCGGGATTTGTCGGCACATTCGGGCGGTGTTGCTGGATTTGGTTTATCATTATCAAAATGTCTTGTAACCGGGATTCCGAGTCAGATCGGGTCTTCCCGCTAGAAGGAATATCCTTCGTTGACCTTGAGAGCTTGTGATGAGCTAAGTTGGGACACCCCTGCAGGGATTTGAACTTTCGAAAGCCGTGCCCATGGTTATGGGAAGATGGGAATTGGTTAATGTCCGGTTGTAGAAAACCTGAAGTTGACATTAATTAAAATACATCAACCGCGTGTGTTACCGTGATGGTCTCTTCTCGGCGGAGTCCGGGAAGTGAACACGGTGTTGGAGTTATGCTTGACGTAGGTTGTTCTAGGATCACTTCTTGATCATAGTTGTTCGACCGTGCTTTTGCCTTCTCTTCTCGCTCTCATTTGCATATGTTAGCCACCATAAATGCTAGTCACTTGCTGCAGCTCCACCTCATACCTTTTACCCTTCCTATAAGCTTAAAAAGTCTTGATCGCGAGGGTGTGAGATTGCTGAGTCCCCGTGACTCACAGATACTTCCAAAACCAGTTTGCAGGTGCCGATGATACCGTATAGGTGACGCAACCAAGCTCAGGAAGGAGCTCGATGAAGATCTTGCCCTTTGTGTTGTTTCGTTCTAGTTGATCAGTAGTGGAGCCCAGTTGGGGTCGATCGGGGATCTATGTAGCATTTGGGGTAGTCTTCTTTTATTTTGGCTCCATAGTCGGGCCCTGATTGTATCTGGATGATGTAATGCTTTATTCATGTATTTGTGTGAAGTGGCGATTGTAAGCCAACTATGTGTCTCTTTCCCTTATGTATTACATGGGTTGTGGAAGATTACCTCACTTGCGACATTGCTTTCAATGCGGTTATGCCTCTAAGTCGTGCTTCGACACGTGGGAGATATAGCCGCATCAAGGGCGTTACAAGTTGGTAATCAGAGCCGTCCCCGACCTTAGGAGCCCCCACTGCTTGATCGAATTAGCTGACGAGTTGAGTCTAGAAAAAATGTTTTGAGTCATTTAGGAATTATATATCGGAGAGTTTAGGAATTCTTTTTACTCCCCAGTCCCTTCATCGCTCTGGTAAGGCATCCTGACATAGAGTTTTGACTCTTCCCTTCTCAAATTTTACAAAAAAAAAAATTAGGATCACGCGGGTATCTTGGAATCGTTCCGATCGATTTGTGATGAGAACATTGTTGTTGGTGCCTCCTGTCATTTAGGGGTTGTGGCAGTGTCCCGGGGAGTTGAGCTCCGAGGTGTTGTCATCATAATTTTATCGTTACAGTTCTGGAATACCTGAGTTTAGGTTCGCCGACATCGAAAATCTCGTTTATGCAGTTGTTGGTGAGATAACCTCGACGCCACCCAGTACTGGGGCGGGAGTTCGGAGTATTGCCATAACTCGTATAACGGATGCTTTTCGAAGGTTGAGGTAGATGATTTCCGAAGGTTTCTTGGTTATGTGTTGAAGGATGGATACAGCTGGATGTAGGATTTGCTAGCTTTGGGTGAGATATTATGCTTCCCCTGTATCCCCAACACCTTATTGCATAACCGGAAAATTTCGGGAGTTTATAAGTGGGAATTCAAGTAGCTCTTAAGATTTCTTTCTGACGGATGTATGATATGAAATTGGGGTTCGACGTATAGTGGTCCGCCTATTCACGGTTGGTTTTACAGTGGTCTCGTTGTGTCTTAAAGAGTCCTTGGCTATGCCGAGTCAGGGACACTTCGTATGTCATGTGCACTGCCTTGTACATGATGGTGCAGTACGACCGAGCCCGTGTAGGCCCCACCATGAAAACTTCGGACGAAATCTCTATCATATGTTTGTTCCGGCTTATTTTGCAAGCCAAGCCTTTGTTTTGTTTTGAGTTGTGGTATTCGAGTTGCTTCAGAGACAAGTGTTGATTCCATACCAATCCTAAGCGGTGTTCTCATATTTCTATGTGAATACTAATCCTTCTCGATCATCGAGTCTGTCATGTCAATCCTTTTTAACCGGTGTGCTTCTCTTCAAGTGGATCCGATCGTTGCAACATCCGCAAGATCAAGTATCAGTTCTCCTCAACGGTGCTCATTTCATTCGTCCTAAGCTGACTTTGTTTTCCCATCCTCCCACCCTTTTTCTTCAAGGTCTCATATATCTTAATCGAGTATCCATTTTATTCATGTGAAGACTCTTCATTCTTGTCTTTGAATGTTCTTATCCGGTGATGCTCATGAAGATACTAACGGAGCCTCAAGTTCATCATTATTCATTCTTTTCATCTCCGGTGGATTCAAATCAAGCTTTTGGTGTTGATCATATCCTTTTCCTCGTTTTAGAAGTTTTATCATACCGGTGCACCTCATAATATTCCACTCTTCGCTATTCTTTTGTTCCGGAGTGCTAAAGATATCTCAGAAGATTCGTGTTTCCACTCTTCTTTCATTCAAGCTATTTCGAGGATGTTATATCATTCAAGCCATTCAATTAAAATCGGTGCAATCTATCTTTTAAATCATCCTATCAGTGTTTTCTTTTGAGTGGGCCCTAACCCACAGGTCTTTTCCCAGGATCTTGCCTGACTCTTCTTATTTTCCCGGATCTATCCTAAATTCGTTTCAAAGTTTGACGTAAGAATGAGTTATCATCAGTCAAATGCCTTTCTCCAAGATCTTTCAATTTCTTTTCATCATTGGTTCAACCTCTTCGTTTTTTGGGATTCTCCCGGAGTGCCTCAATAATTCATGGTGGTGTTTCTCATCGTCATTCTCAGATTTTGGAAGACCGAAGAAGAGTTTCTCTTTAATCTTGCTCCATTCTCTTCAAGACTCGTGATTCTAGCTTGTTGCCATCCTCTCATAATTGTTTTGATTGTCAGAATTCTTTTCACCCACCCGAAGCATTTCATGAGTTGTTTTCCATTTATTTCCTCCGAAGGCCATCTTTTCAAATATTATTCATTCTCAGCTTTGAGCCATCAGTCTCCAAATCTTACTGGTGCGTCATTCAACTATATTCTCTATTCAGTTCGTGATCCCTTCGTTCTCATGTATCTAAATCCTCTCAAGCATCTTCGTTCATTTTATAATTCTTCCCGGTGTTTCTTTATCTTTTCTTCGGTCATTTCAATTCTTACGGTGGTTCTCCCATGATTCTTCTTCCTTCGTGTATCATATCAATGCATTCGTGCTTTTCAAATTCTACCGGTGGTTCGTTGAAGACTTTTCCAAGTTTGCGCCATATCTATCTTAATCCTTTCTACGAGAATAAGTAGTATGCCAAATCCATTGTTGGTCATCAATTTGAATTGAAGGATAAGCATAATGTAAGTCTTACTCTTGTTTTCATCCAAATGATTCAATTCGATATTCCGTAGGTTCATCATATCACATTCTCGGTTCGAGATGCTTTATCTTGTCTTTTCCCGGAGTTCCAAGCTCTAATTATTACGGAGATCCATCTGAATCATTACAAGGTTTCACCTTGTGTTTCCGATTTCTCTTTATTTTCGTATTCTTTTTTGTTTACCGGAGTTCTTCATAAAGGTTCTACATGGTGGTTCATCAAGATTCGTTTCTAAGGAGCTCAAGTTTTCTTCATCTTGCTATCCGGAGTGCAATTCTTTCAACCGTATCATTCGAGGTAGTATTATGTCTTTCTTGATAATTTGAGTTCATGTTTCATGATTCACATGTTGTCAAGAATGAGGTATCTTAAATCCATTAATCTCTTCATTGGAGTTATCCTGGGTTATATTTCACCAAAACCTTTCCCTAAGGATTGTTGCTATTTATGGTGCTCATAAATGACCCAAGTTCTTCTTTCATCCTTCCGGTGAAATAGTTTCTCGTCTTCTTGTGGATATCAAGCCAATCTATTATTTTTCGTCAGTGGCAGAATTTCACCTCTTGATTTGGAGATGCTTTCCATAAGACCATATCAAGCTTATCCTTTCATTCTTGGTTTTTTAACGACAATTCCGTTCGACCCTTCTCCTAAAGATGCCTTTTCAAGCTCTTTTGTGGCAAAAGTTGACATTTTCTTCTCCATTCTCCTATTTCAATTATCTATCTTCTATTCTTTTGTTCCGGAGGTATTGTGATGTTGCTCTTTTCAACCCATCATCTCGTTTTGTCAAAGACCTTGCTTTTTTGTGCTCATCCATTTAACCGGAGTGTTGTGTCCCTTTTGCTCAAGCTATTTCATTTTATCAAGTCTTCATCTCTTTTCAACCGAAGTGCTACCCGAATCGGTTCTTTCTTATTCCTCTTTCTTAACGGAGTGCTTTCAACTTTGTTCTTCTCCGTTGATTTCTTTCTTTCTTTTGCTCAACCTGGTCAAGGTTCTTTGGTCTCACTCGTTTGTCAAAGAAGCAACTTAGGTTTACCTCTTCTCTTTCTCTTCCATTTTCCCTCCGGTGCCATTCTAGATCTCGGGACGAGATCCTCTCGTAGTGGTGGAGTGTTGTGACCCCCCGAGACCCTTGCGCCAGGTGTCGTCCAGTTATTCACTATTGTTGCCTTATCTTTGCTTGCGTGTTGCATCTTGTCATGTCATCATATGCATTGCATCATCATGTTTTCAAAACTTGCATTCGTCCGGGTTTCCCCAGTTTCATCCGTTGTCCGTTCTGAGCCCAGACACACTTGCACGCGCCCGCGGCACGTCCGAAATATTATTTTGTAAGTGTCCAGAAAATGTTCTCAGAATGGGATGAGAGTTGGCGTGCGGTCTTGTTATAGTGTAGGTAGACCGCCTACCAAGGTTCATCGCAATCGGAGTTCGTTTGACGCCCCAACGTTCAACTATAGCGGCAGTATAGCCGGTCTAACGTTGGATGTTTTCGGTCTCCGGAAACAGTCACCGGGCATCCCTCTCTTCTCTTCTCTCAGCTCGAGACCATCTACACAGCTCACTACCTACCGCCAGGTTCAACCTAACCTCTCTCGTCAGCCACAGCCTCCCTCGCGCGCGTCCGAGAGCTTTACCGGACCCGACCGGGATAGTCGTCACCGTTGGGTCCGGAACATCCCCAAACATCCGCAAAATATCCTCGTTTTATTTATTGGACTCTTTAGCATATTTTCTCGTCCGTCCGATTATGATCGGAGGGACCAGATAGCCCCTAACCTTATCCTCGTGATGTATATATATATACATTATCCAACCCTAGATCCTAGGCGCCTTGTCCCATCCTTCCTTTACCCCGCCGCCACCAGACCAACTCCCTTCGCTCATCGGGATCCTCCCTGATCCAATCCACCAACCAGCGCTCCGCCATGTCCCTCCTCGATCACCATCACTCACAGCCACCCAAAAATCCTTCCAGTCACCGAGAAGCTCGTCGGCGCAAGCTCCTCCCGTGCCCTTCCTGAGCCGAGCGCCATGGCCCCGCCGTATATCGCCGGAGCAGAAGCCCCTTGCCAAGGGCGCCGGAGCTGTGCCTCACCACCACCACGGTCAGCAAGGCCACACAGGACCAGGTCGCCATGCCCCTGCCTGGCCCGCTCGTTCTCCGCACGAAGAAGGCGCAACGCCAGTGCCTCGTCTGCCTCCCCTGCTAACACCTCGTCGCTGGGAGCCCCGCTTCAAGTTCCTGCCATGGCTGCTGCCCTTCTGCAGAACCTCGTCGCCAGGGAGCCGTCGTCCCCACCTGCCTCCACCCGTTTCCCCGCCCCCGGCGCCGTTTGCAGCTGTACGAAGACACCAGGGAGTCTTCGCCTCGCCAAGTCCCTCTGTTCGACCCGCATCGATTGCCGGCGTGCGTCCCGCCGAGTCCCTTCGCCATCCCACGCCTGGAGCCGCGCCCCTCCATCCCCTGCGCCTCCATCTCTTCCTCGTCGTGCCGCTCCTCTGTTTTGTTCGAGCAGGAGAGGACGCGCGCGCCTAGCCGCTCGATCCTCTGCTCGTTGACCCTCCGCGCTGACCCAATCGCCCAGCCTCTGCTTCGATCTGCCCACGAGATCCAACGCCAGGCCTCCTCTATTTTTTTCGAACGGGCCAAGCCCATGGTAAGCCCAGATCCAGCGCCCCTCCTTTTTTTCCTTCCACTGTTGGGCCAGCCTCTGATTTCGGCCCATATATGTTTTTTTACAGATCTGCAGTTTTAGCATTATTCAGAGGCCATCAGTTTTACAGTTTGGTCCCTAAACTTCATGCATTTAATAACTTCTCAATCATGCATCGGTTTAAAATAATTTATATATGAAAAATGCTTAGATTTCTGTCTAGTTTCACAATATCCAACTTCCATGCATGTTTGAATTTGTTTAACCTGCTGTTTGCATTAATTTGCTCCTATGCCATGTTAAAATGCTTTAATTCATAACTAAATAACCGTAGTTCGGATTTAAATAATCTTTATATGTAAATGGGGTGGAAAATGCCTAGTTTAACATGGTGGCATCACTTTGCATGTTTAACAACTCTAAAATTGTGTTTAGGGCAGAACAGTACCAAACCTTAAAATATGCACATATGGGGTTTTACCGGAATTGTTGTTGTTGTTTCCGGCCTCATTTAAACTTGCTTAAATGTGTAGTTTTCTTTAGCCTCACCTCTTGCCATGTTTAAACAACATTTAATATTGTTGAGTACCTAACCGGGAGTGAACCAAATAACTGTTGTGGTGTTTTGTCAATATGCATCCCGATGCATATTGAGCTCCACTTAATTTGTAGGATTGTTTTGTGCATTTTGCCATGCCATGTTTCATTAAACCGGACATGCATCATTCTTGGTTGTGCATCATGCCATGTTTATGTTAAAGCCATCAGCGCTGAGATAGGCCAGACTGATTACAACGCTTCACGCAAGCACTCCCGTGACTTTGGCTCTTCATCCGGCTCTGGAGCTCAGAAGCGCCAGGTGTGGATCCCAAGCACGGCACTACCACCCAGGTTCATCCCGAGGCCATCCTTTGAGGCGCCTTGTCCCAACCAGCAATTTGCACTGCCCAAGCCCTATGGTGGCCCTGCTGCTAATGTTGCTCCACGCCCCAATGTGGTGACATGCTTCAAGTGTGGAGAGCCGGGTCACTATAGCCGAGAGTGTCCCCAGAACAACAACCCCAATCAAACTGGGAAGTCCGCTGGCTGTGGTAAGCCCGCGGGAAAGACTTTCTATGCCAAGACGGCCACCACTGCATGTGGCCGTGTCAATTATGTTTCAGCCGAGGAGGCTCATGAGGATCCTAACGTCGTCCTTGGTATGCTCCTTGTTAACTGCCATCCGGCATCTGTTCTTTTCGATACTGGAGCATCTCATTCATTCATATCCGAGAGCTATGCTCGATTGCATAACACGGCATTCTGTGACATGCCTTCTACCATGGAAATTCAAACCCCTGGCTCTATATGGCAAACTTCTAAAGTAAGCCATGGGAACGAAATTCTTGTCGATAGACTTGTCTTCCTTGCATCCTTAATAGCTCTCAAGTCCTTGGACATAAACATCATCTTAGGTATGGACTGGATGTCAGCTCATTATGCTAAGATCGATTGTGCCACTAGAACCGTTCAACTTACTCACCCCTCGGGCAAGACATTTAATGTCTTAACTCGAGTGGCCAAGCGCCAACTTTACTCCCTAAATGCCAACCCCCTTCCAGACCTTGAGGATGTTCCGGTAGTCCGAGACTTCCCGGATGTCTTTCCAGAAGAACTGCCAGGTGTTCCACCTGACAGGGATGTCGAGTTTGTGATAGACCTTGTTCCAGGAACCGTTCCAATCTCTAGAAGACCCTACAAGATGGCACCCTTAGAACTAGCCGAGCTTAAGAATCAACTCGATGAGTCCTTGAAAAAGGGTTTCATCCGTCCTAGTTCCTCTCCTTGGGCTTGCCCCGTCCTCTTCGTTAAGAAGAAGGATGGAACGGATCGAATGGTTGTGGATTACCGACCTGTCAATTTGGTCACCATCACGAACAAATACCCGCTTCCCAGGATCAACGATCTGTATGATCAGCTCGCTGGATCCTCAGTTTTTTCCAAGATGGATTTGAGGTTGGGCTACCATCAAATCAAAATCAGAAACGGGGACATTCCCAAAACGGCCTTTGTTACTCGTTATGGCCAATACGAGTACACCGTCATGTCCTTCGGTTTAACCAATGCCCCGGCAACCTTCTCTCGGTTAATGACCTCGGTTTTCATGGAGTACTTGGATAAATTCGTCGTAGTATATCTCGATGACATACTCATCTACTCCAAGAATGAAGAGGAACATGCCGACCATCTAAGGCTGGTATTGATGAAACTTCGAGAGCATCGCCTTTATGCCAAATTCTCCAAGTGTGAATTTTGGTTGCCAGAAGTAACCTATCTAGGCCATGTAATCTCTGGCAAGGGTATTGCTGTCAATCCCGAGCGAGTTCAAGCCGTCCTTGATTAGACTCCACCTGAAACGGTCAAGCAAGTTCGGAGTTTCCTTGGCCTAGTGAGCTATTGCCGCCGCTTCGTCGAGAATTTCTCCAAAGTTGCTAAACCTCTAACTGAACTCCTCAAGAAAGATAAAAAGTTCGAGTGGAGTCCACAGTGCGAGTTCAGCTTTTAGGAACTGAAAAGACGCCTGACATCTGCTCCCGTACTGGTACCACCAGATTTCTCCAAGGACTTTATTATCTATTGCGACGCCTCGCGACAAGGACTAGGTTGCATACTCATGCAAGATCGTCAGGTAATTGCCTATGCTTCACGACAATTACACCCACATGAGGAAAATTATCCCACACATGATCTAGAGCTTGCAGCTGTAGTCCATGCACTTAAAACCTGGCGACATTACCTTCTCGGTAATTGTTGCGAGATCTTCACCGATCACCAAAGTTTGAAATATATCTTCACCCAACTAGATTTGAATCTCAGGCAAAGACGTTGGGTCGAGTTGATCTCGGATTACGACTTAGGAATAACTTACACCCCGGGCAAAGCCAATGTCATGGCCGATGCACTAAGTCGTAAGTCCTATTGTAACAACCTGATGTTACAACAAAGTCAACCACTTCTCCATGAGGAATTTCGTAAGCTTAATCTTCACATTGTTCCTCGGGGATTCCTATCCACCCTGGCAGCGAAACCTACCCTCATGGATCAAATCATAGCTGCCCAGAAGCGTGATAAGGGCATATCTCGGATTAAGGAAAACATTGCTAGCGGAGTTGCTAAATGTTTTTCCATGGATAAGCGAGGTGCTGTCTTCTTTGAGAACCATTTGGTGGTTCCCAAGAAACACCATCTACGCCAGTTGATACTTAAGGAAGCTCATGAATCCCCTCTCACCATTCATCCCGGTAGTACTAAAATGTATCAAGACCTACGCCAGAGGTTTTGGTGGACTAGGATGAAGAGAGAAATCGCTCAATACGTTGCTAGCTGCGACGTCTGTCGTCGTGTTAAAGCAGAGCACCAACGGCCTGCTGGCACGCTTCAACCTTTGGCTATTCCTGAATGGAAATGGGATAAAATCAGTATGGATTTCATCACCGGGTTTCCTAGGACCAAGAGAGGGAATAATGCCATCTTCGTCGTGATCGACCGACTTTCCAAAGTAGCCCATTTCCTACCTGTTCGTGAGAGTATCACCGCTGGCCAGCTAGCCGAGTTATACATCTCCCGAATAGTGTCTCTTCATGGTGTTCCATTGGAAATTAACTCAGACCGTGGGAGTCTCTTCACCTCTCGATTTTGGGAAAGTTTCCAAAATGCTATGGGAACTCGTCTCTCTTTTAGTACCGCCTTCCATCCTCAATCAAGTGGTCAAGTAGAGCGAGTCAATCAAATTCTGGAAGATATGCTCCGAGCTTCTGTTATCTCGTTTGGAATGAGTTGGGAGAAATGCCTTCCATTCGCGGAGTTTGCTTATAACAATAGTTATCAAGCTAGCTTGGGCAAAGCTCCTTTCGAAGTTCTTTATGGACGAAAATGTCGAACGCCTCTTAACTGGTCAGAAACCGGGGAAAGACAACTCCTTGGCCCGGATATGATTCATGAAGCAGAAGAGAAGGTTCGCGAAATCCGTGAGAAATTGAAAACAGCCCAATCTCGTCAAAAGAGTCAATATGATCGTAAACATAAGCCTATGACTTATGAAGTCGACGAGAAGGCCTACCTTCGGGTTACTCCGTTAAAGGGAACCCATCGTTTCAGTATCAATGGCAAATTGGCTCCTCGTTACATTGGACCCTTTCGCATTCTTGCCAAACGAGGAGAAGTTGCCTACCAATTGGAACTACCTCCGCATCTTTCCAGAGTTCACGATGTCTTCCACGTTTCACAACTCAGGCGTTGCTTCGCGGATCCTATCCGTGGAGTGGACCACGAAACGCTTTATCTACAAGACAATCTCTCTTATCGGGAATATCCCGTTCGTATCCTTGATCAAGCCAAGCGTACCACTCGACGTCAGAATATCAAGTTTCTCAAGGTTCAATGGTCACACCACTCCGATAAAGAAGCCACTTGGGAAAGGGAGGATCGTCTTCGACTTGAGTACCCCACCTTCTTCCCGGAGGATCCTAAATCTCGGGACGAGATTCTTTTGAGTGGGGGTGAGTTGTCACACCCTAGCTAGTTCAAGCATTAGAATGTGCATCATGTCTAAATTCTTCTTAAATTTGAATTGGGGAAGACAGAACCTCCAACACCCCCCTGGAAACAACTAGGGTTTACTAAAATTATTTTCAATGAACCTGAAATGCCCTTCTAAAAAGTTCACCCTCTTTGTCTTAGGTTAGAACCTCTGGCAAAATTGGTGCACAACTTTCTAGGTCATCAGAAGGTCATTGAATTAAATCATAAGTATTTGAATTTGGGCATTTAAATGCTATAAAATAATTTAAATGCTCAAATAATTCTGGGAATAAATGTTTCCTGTTGGAAATATTCTAAACAGAGGCCACATTTATTTTCAGGATTTTTGGAAACGTTTTAGTATTTTATTTAAAGCTAAACAGTTGCAGTTAAATAGAAAACAGAAACAAAAATCAAAAAAAGAGAGAAGAAAGCCCACCTGGGCCTTACCTGTGCTGGCCCAGCCACCTGGCTCGGCCCAGCCTGCTGGCGCTGCCAGTCATCGTCCTCCTCGCGCCAGAAGGACGCGGAGCGCGTGGCCGGCGCCCGTGGCCACACGCCGGCCACCTCCTGCTTCCGCCGACGCCCGGGAGACGCCCTGAAGTGCCACGCGACCCCCACGTCTTCCTCTCATCCTCGCTCACTCCCCCCTCGTCTCCCTCATCCTCTCCCACGATGGCCGAGCGCGTCCCTCGCTGCCGATCGCCGTAGTTGCCACCACAGCCACTCCCTTGCCCCTCCGACGAGCCCATTAGCTCCGCCTCGACTCCCTCGTCCTCCCCACCGAGCCACGCATCGCCGGAGGCCCTGCATCGCCGCCTTCGCCCTTGTCTTCAACCTCGGGCACCCGAGCCATCTCCGGTCGATTCGCCACCGCCAGGACCTCCCCGAGCTCGCTGACCCCCTCTCCGACTCCGCTTTGAGCTCCTCTTCCTCTTCCCCTAGCTCCCGTGCTCGTTTGGCCCCTGTAGCTGCCGTTTCCACCGCACCCGAGAGCTCCCCGCCGCCGGCCATGGAGCCGTCGTGGCCAGAGCCACTATGGCTCGAAGCCAAGCTCGTAGTTGTTCTCAGTGCAGCACCAGGAACCCATAGCCACCACCAGCTCCTTCTCCCATGCACCGTAGCCTCGAAACCATCCTCACCCGACTCCGGCGACCGCCAAGCTCGTCGCCGGCGACGTTTCCGGCCACCCCGAGCCCAACTACCACCACCAAACGCTGCGGCTCATTCCCAGCTACCCGTAGATGGTCTCCGCCATCGATTTGGTCGCCTGAGGGCGTTTTCCAAAGCCCTCCGCCGTCTCGGCCTCGCCGGCGACTCAACGCCAGCGGGATTAGCCCTGTTGACCGGTGGTTTGACCACTGACGTGGACTGGGTGGGCCCAGGTTGACTCCTTTGAGTCAATGACAAGTGGGCCCCCCCTCTGCTAATTATCCAAATTAGTTTCTAACTAAAATTAGTTAGTTTAATTAGTATAGTCACTGACTAGTGGGCCCCGCCCAGTAATTAGGCTAACTAAACGTAGTTAGTGCACAGAGTCACTAACCAGTGGGCCCCACCAGTCAGGTTTGACCTGGGCTGGCGCCTTTGACTCGCTGACGTCACAGTGACGCAGTGCTGATGCAATTATTCATTTACTGGAATTATATGTATTCAGGAAATTCCAGAAAATGTTTAAAACTTCTAAAAATCATAGAAATTCAACCATAACTCCAAATGAAATAATTTATATATGAAAAATTATCAGAAAAATTCAATCTATCCATCTGTAATGGTTTCATGCATGACAAAGAAAGTTTACCTTGCTGTTTAAGAAGAATAAGGAAATGCACTATTAAGGCCATGTTTAAAGAGCTAATATTTGAATCTTTGATTCAAATGAGTTCATTTCTTTCTGTTATAGCTTGCATTAGGCCAAGACACATTCATATTGCCATGTCATAGCATGCATCATATTGTTGCATATCGTCATGTGTTGATTGTGTTCCGACGTGTTCCTCGTGGTAGGTTCTGCCTCCGAGGATATTCACGAGTATCCAACTGAAGGGAAGTATCCCATTACCACTCCATCAGGCAAGCAACCTTTGATCATTCCGATACAATCCCATGTTCTCACTTCTGCTCCTGTTTACTGCATTAAGACAACGCGATTCAAACTGTTGTGTGCTACGGTAGTTGAACCCTTATCCTCTGCATGACCTGTCATTGCCACAGTAACTAGATGAAACCCACTAGCATGTGTAGGAGTTGATTGAGCCATGTATGTGATTCCTACCTTGCTATGCCTGCTATGCTTAGAGTTGTGTCAGGTCTGGTTCATCTGGGTGATGGGCTGGAGTGAAATGCTTATGTCGGTAATGTGAGGAATGTGTTGAACATGCTTTGGTAAAGGAATCGATGAGAGGCCATGTAGGAGTACATGGTGGGTTGTTTCATTGAGGCCGCCCCTAAGAACTGAGATCTGTATGCGTGATTTAAGATTCAGCTACTACCACACATTGGGCCCTGAAATATGACCCCGCTCGACTTACTGACCCCTCTCGCCTCTGTCCAGGAGTTGCAACTAGTTTCTAGTGTTTGTAGGACATGTGTTGGCGGTCGTGCGTAGCGCTGACCCTAGGGGTGGGCTATGATGCGGTAGATACACCGTGGCCGGGTATGCCGGGCGCTCGTTTGGCGTCTCGGGACCCTGTACACATCGTTTGGGGCCGTTGATGACACCCCGGCCGGATTTCCTTGCGGATGGAACCTGAATAGGCGATAAACCTGGACTAGAGACTTGTGAGGTTAGTCAGGCCGTGGTCTACACCCACGTCGGTTTTCGCTTGAAGTCTGCCGAGCACATGTCGTGTGCAGACGCTAAGTGGTGGAAACATGTGTGACGAAGTACACCCCTGCAGGGTATAAAACTATTCGAATAGCCGCGTCCACGGTAAAGGACTACTTGGTTGCCTATACAGTTCATAGACAAGTTAATGGATACTACTAAAAGACTCAAGATAAGTGTGAGTACCGAGGATGGCCCTCTCGTAGGATGACGAGGGAGGATCCCCGGTGGAGTATTGTGTTGGTGAGTAGTGGACTCGTGTGCGAAAACTATTTTACTGGTGAAGTTCCGTAGGATAGCTTAGCCAAGAGTCAAAGCTGGCTTGCTGCATTAACCCCACCACCTTCTTGAGAATAAGCATGTATAGTAGGTTCTGATGTCAGACTTGCTGAGTACCTTTGTACTCATGTTTGCTTAATTACTGTTTTCAGACGACAACACCGCCCCCTCCGATGGGTTCTACGTAGACCTTGACGTCGATGAGTGACTAGCCACCCAGGTGGTGATCCTGGCCATGGAGGGCCCTATGTAGATAGACAGGCTTCGAGAAGCCTTCTTTCTTTCTAGAGTCTGTACTCAGACTAGTTGCTTCCACATGTTCTTGTATGATTGTATGACTTGAGTGTCGGGTCATGTGACCCCTATCTGTATGACATGTTATGTATGGCTCTCTGGAGCCTTTAAATAAAGTACTTGAGTTGTAGAGTTTTGTTGTGGTGCCATGTTGTATGTACTCATATCGGGCATATTGTGTGTATGATTGAAATGCTTGGTATGAGTGGGATCCGACAATCTAGTTGTTTATCCTTGGCAGCCTTTCTTATGGGGAAATGTAGTCTAGTGTTCCCCGAGCCATAGTAGTCCGCTACAGCCCGGTTCACCGGAGTCCTGCTAGCCTAGCACTACTGTTCAGGACACTTGACTGGCCGGCATGTGTTTCACTTCGTTCCTATGTCTGTCCCTTCGGGGAAATGTCACGCGGTGATTTCCGGAGTCCTGCCTAGCCTGCTACAGCCCGGGTTCCCCGGAGTCCTGTTAGCCCAGTGCTACAGCCCGGAATCACTCGTTGATGACCGACATGCTCGATGTGATTCATGTATGCCTGTCTCCATAGGTCTGTGCCGTTTTGGGTTCACGACTAGCCATGTCAGCCCGGGTTCTCTGTCATATGGATGCTAGCGACACTATCATATACGTGAGCCAAAAGGCGCAAACGGTCCCGGGCCATGGTAAGGCGACACCCATGGAATACCGTGCGTGAGGCCGCAAAGTGATATGAGGTGTTACCGGCTAGATCGATGTGACTTGGAATCGGGGTCCTGACATCACCAACCGACGTGTGAGGAGCAGCGGCGTTGGCGGCGAGCTTAACGTGCTTCTGAATAGTGTCATCCAAGGTTGCCCTGCGCTCCAAGAAGGCCAGCGTCCTATCGTCCTCCTCTTGCATGTAGTAGTCCTTGTGGATGATTTACGCGTAGACGTGGGTGATTATGTCCATGGTGTCTTGCTGCGCCAGGCGTTGCGCGGCGAGCGCGACCTCGAGGTGGACATTCTCCGGCGCGACGATGGGCAGTCGCAGGGCCACCAGTGCGTCGAAGAGGTTGTTACCATAGTGGCCGTTGAGGGTGGCGGGCATCACAGAGCCTGGGTACGTCGGCTGGAGGCTTATGTCAAAGTCGTCCGCAAGCTTCTTGACAACGGTGAACTTATCGAGGAAACCGATGAGGACCTCGTCGAACAAGGAGACGAAGCTGTCGTCCAAGCGGCCCCTCGCCCTGGCATCCTCAAGTAATACTCCCTGGAGACATTCCTCGGTACCGGGCCGCAGGCCGGCGTCGTGGACCATCTGGCACAGCCGGCTGATGCTCGCGCTAATCGCCTCCATGGGTCTAGCATAGCTTCTAGTCAACTGATCTTGCGATTCGAGTGATCACTCAGCCCTTGGTTAGCATGCCTAGGTGCGTAGGATTTCATACTACTCCTCGGCCCTCTACTGCACCTGCCTTTGGCTGTATGATAGGTGGGCCAGCCACCCCCTGGGGCCACGTGTCATTCACCCAAAGGCAGTTGCCGTAAGTCAATGAAGCTGCGTCCCCCTTCGTGCCGGTGCAGTATAGTCATCTCACCGGACCTCTAGTTGGGGCCAAACGAGAGAAGTTTGATGTTTACTGGTTTATTGGCCCCCTTTGCATTTTGCGCCAAGTTTTGACCTTTGATTTAACTAATAAAATGTTAATGCATGTAAACAAAAATGTTGTGTAAGTCACCTTACGAAAACCAAACAATCCCAAAATACTTAGGCACGGTGCATTAACTCCCTCCTGGTTTCTTATTTCGTGACATATCAACCAATGAGAGATGTGGGCCGTGCATGCTTTCAATGACTTGAGACTACCAAACATGACATGCAGTGTTTAGTTCATTGCATGTAATCCTATTAGTACTCTAGTTAGGAGTAGCAAAAAAACATTATGTTCTCTCGCCGATAGGAATAAAACACCAGATGGACGTGGTAGTACTCCTAAATCTAGACGGTGGTGCTACTAGTACTACTAGTAGTACTACCAATGTAGGAGTAGTAGTAGGAGTACTAGCACTGTACTATCCGTTGGTCAAATTATTACGTGCTGCTCCTCATAGTGAAGTGACAAGACCCTGCGTCGGAGATGACACCTGAGTATGGGCACCGTGTTCGGCATACCATAGTCAGCCTCACCGTCTGTAGTCACTATCATCATGGCTGTAGAGCTAGCCTGCTTACAACTAGCCCTGTTCGACATAATTTCCCGTGCGTAGATGCCTGTGCATTGCATAGAACACCAAGATTGGGGGTGGACGGCTCCAGCAGTGGCCATCGCGCCAGATTTTTCCATGGCCTTCTACTCCTAGATGTGGTGGGGAGGAGATGAGGCTGATTGTGAGAGACAAGGAGTTGTTTGTAAATATGGAACAAGTGCGGGCATCTTTTTGCAAAAATGGAGAAGCTTGGTTTGTATGCGTCAGATCTAGATCCGACGGCTATTGGTGAAAGATGGGAGGCACAACATCATCACCAACTCAGGACCTGTTTGATTGGCAGGATTTTGAAAGTGCAGGAATAGGACACGGCACTATTACAAGTTTCAAACTGATATTACAAATGTTAGGAGTAATGCTGCACCTACGAAGAGGGAATTACTAGGAAGTTTACGTAAGAACTTTCGTTACTTTAGGTGGATGCAACATTATCGTACAAACTAAAATCCACCGCCCTGACAAGTCACTAATGGGCAAATAAGTTTTCGAGTCTCTGGCCACTTGATGTTTCAAAAACAAATTCAGCTTCTACGAAGAAATGAGCTCCATGATGTACCCGCGCGGGTGTGGCTGGGCACGAAGCGTGAGAACGTGCACAGTGCACCTATTCTCTTCTTGTATATGTACACCACCTACGTGGGGTTGTGTGAGAGAGATACAAACCTAGAGAGATATAGTGTGTGGGTTCTTGAGAGTTTTTTTTGTGGGGGGGGGGGGTCAATAAAAAAATTTAACATATGCAATGTGTGTGAAATAGACTCCTGGATATAACATATATATAGAGGGGGCGATCCATGAGAAGAGAGTGGAGGTATCATCGGCTTGAGGTGTCCATAGAATTGAAGAGAGGGATGATGCGTGTGTGTGTGTGTGCACGCGCGATCTATAAAGAGTGCCATCGAATTTGTGTGTGCCCACGTCAAAGATATAGAGTGGCTGACCTACTGGAACGTGAGATGGGACATGTGCAGTTTGTCTCTGTGGCATGGATACCTACCTGCAGCGCTCGACTATCGGTGTGTGGTGGGGGAAGAGGGAGGCCCAATTAAATATAGAGGTACAATGGCTGGTATATGTGTGGAGGAGGAGAGTGGCCTACCTCATGTATTAAGGAGATCGACCTGCCTCATGTATTAAGGGAGATCGATCGTCATCCATGCATATGTGCAGGAGATGAATAAGGTTGGGAGAGAGACAGAGCTAGAGTGTTGGAGGGGGTGGTAGTGGAGTTGCTTCTAACAAATGGTAGGATAGGCTTGCTAGACAAACGGAGGGCACGCCCGCAATATCAATAAGAGAGGAGATGGCTGCTTGTTGTCTGTGCACGTGCGTCTGAGAGACGGGTCAGGAGGCATGCACGAATGATGAGGGGGACGATGTGGCTGTGGTAAGCAGACGTAACTACATAGGAAGATCAATCGCCCTTTGTAAGAGAAAGGAGAGACATAACTTTTGAGGTATGCCGATCGATGGGGGATAGTTAAAGTAGGTCTAGGTATATGTTGGTAGATCGATCGGTATACATGCATGTCTGTGTTAGAAGCAAATGAGGCACGAGGAGAAGGATAGAGAGAGAGAGGGATGCATGTAGGAGGTGGTATGAGAGGCATACTCTATCGAGGGGGAGCAGTGTGCGAGTACGAGAACGATGAAAAGAGTGGTGGGAGTGAGGCATGGACGGTGAAAAGAGAAGAGGGGAAGCTTGTGTTTGTGCTAGGCACACCTAGCTAGAGAGGCATATCGATCGACGTGTGCCGTAAATAAGGAGCTGGGGGGCCTACACACACCATGGGTGAACGACCTAAAGTGAAAAGACGAATTTGCGCGATGGAGCTAAAGAATGCTAAGGGAGGGTGAGAGGGATGCGGGCGTGTGCATGCACAAGAGAAAGTTAGCGCTAGCTACAAAGATAAGAGGGTTGTGTGGGTGTAAAAGACGAATAGAGATCATATCTACTTCATTATAAAAAGCGAATTCGGATATTTGAAGAATTTATCATAGTGTTTCAAACCGACGGATGTGTGAATATATATAATGGTGATACACATGGTGTGGTTATGAACATGGTATACTACATGTAATATATTTTATCCCTACTCTTATAAAAAAGGAGTTGTTGATGACAGTGTGCCTGCCATCGTGCATTATAGGCCGTCTGATTTATATCTGGCGGATAGCAAGGAAACTATGATGGTTGAAGTTGGCAACAATCATGATTGTAGATTCTTATTAAAATAGAGAAACGAATTTAAATTTAGTTCGAATTGCAGCGGTAGTATAGACATTTGGAATGCACTAAAATGTTGGTATGAGTAGGTTACATGCATTATACAGCAAGCGAAAAAATTTAATCGGACATAACATGGATTCATACTCCCTCCTTCCATCTATATAGGGCGTAATGAGATTTTTAAGACTGCCTTTGACTATTGACAAGATTAATAGTACATGACATGCACAATGTGAAAATTATATCATTGAAAGAACCTTTCACAGACGAATTTAATGGTGTGCTTTGTGTAAGTTGCATGTCATATATCATTGCTCTAATATTTGGTCAAAGTTAGCATCGAAAAACGCATTAGGCCCTATATAGATGGAGGGAGGGAGTAGCTTTGAATAGCATTTGTATAGTAAAACGGGGCAAGATTCTCTCTTTGTGTGGTGTGAATAGTTATATTTTTTTCGTTTTCTTTTTGGTTGAGGGAAGTGCGAATTGATTTGGTACGTACAAGTACAATATTACTACATGTTAGGCTTGTCCCTAAAATTCAACCCGTGTCTTGTTATATCCCGAAAATTCAGATATCGTTCTCCCAAAACTGGCGCCTTCACAACCCGCGCCTTGCTATCCTGAAATTACAACGCGCGCAAAAACTTCCTCCAGCTGCCAAATCCCGACACGTGAAATCCCCCTTCTAACCCTGAGCCGAAAGGGCCGCTAGTTCAAATCGGTGGGGGGTACTTTTTTAACATACCCTACATTTTGTACAAGCGCATTCCTAAGTCATGGTTCACCCCCCTCCCATCGCCCCCTTTTCGCCATTCGAAATCCCAGGCCGCCATAACCTCTCCGCTCCAGCCGCGAAACCCCACCTCCTCCGTCCACCACATCACCGCTGCCAAGCCGGAGCCTCTTCCCTGACGACGTCGTCCACCGCAACAGCTCGACGTCCCTCGTCCACCTCCCCGGATGAGGATCCGTCGTCCATCTCGTTGTCCCGCCGGTTCAGCCGTCCCGTCCTCCACCTCCAAGGAGCTGATCCGACAATCACCTCGTCTATCGCGGCTACTCCATCCCCACAGCGCCGCCTTAACCTGCTCCACCGGAACCGCAACATCTTCACCGACTCCTCGGACGAAGCCGAGGCCTACTCGGCGCCACCAAAGAGGTTGTACACTCATCGCATCGCACATTCTCCTTAACTCGACCTCCCGGCGCCGACGGTGCTCCATCCCACAACCCCATGGAGCGGCTACCTTGAAGCCGGCGCCGTGGGCGACATCTCCACGGCGGCTCTCCCCCAGTGCGAGGCCCCTTCGGCGGCGGCGTCCATACCAGCCGGATCTGCTGCTGCTACTCCGGCTCTCGCTCGATCGCTCGCTCGCCCAACTGCTGCTGCTGCTCTCCCCCTCGCTCGTGCTGCTGCTCTGCTCCGATTAAGCCACAGTTCAGTCGACTGAATCGACTTTTGGGTCAGTCGATTTTCAGGGGTTGGGGGGGCTCGCCGGAGTTAAGGAAGAACCACCCGCAGCAGGGACGAGGGCTCGCCGGAGAGGTACCCCACTATCTATCTTAGGCTTCAGGGTGGGGGCGGGGGGCCTAGAGGGCTGGCCGGGGCGGTAGTGGCGAGTAGTTTCGCGGCGGCGAGGCGGCGCTGGGGCCGGCGGTTCGGCCGGTGGTGGCTGGCGGCTCAGGGGGGTGCAGGTTGAAGATGAACTGCAGGCCCTCCCTAAACTACATGTCAGCCTCTCTGCTACCATTGCGTTCAGTTTCGACAGTAGCATTCAGATTGCACAGTAAATTTCAGTTTCGACAGTTAAGTTCAGAGTCAACAGTTTTTACCTCATCTGTTGTAGTCAGGTGGTTTTTGGTGATGGTAATTTTACATCCATTTTACATCATCTATTGGAGATGCTATTAGAATCCCACTTGAGATTGACGATGTCTGTCTTGTGCTGCTTCAGCCTTGACGTCTTACGGCTCACTAGAGCTGCTCCAACGACAGAACGATCCATCACAACAGAGTAGTGCCATAGACTCCGTCTACAGATTCCTCAGATCTTCCTCCACACCTCCGACAGCCACCTCTGCCTGAACTACTTCAGGGACCAACCCAATGATGCTGAGGTCAACACAGCTACGACAAAGAGGTTGTACACTTGTTGCATCACTTATTACTATACATTCACGTCGATCCATTAGGGCTATTTTGGTTCAACGGAAAAACATCGATCCACTGGTTGTTACCATCACTCTAAATTTCTGCATGCTCTCCTTACATAATCTCACCATATTTTTGAAGGAAATATGCCCTAGAGGCAATAATAAAATTATTATTTATTTCCTTATATCATGATAAAAGTTTATTATTCATGCTAGATTTGTATTAACCGGAAACATAATACATGTGTGAATACATAGACAAACAGAGTGTCACTAGTATGCCTCTACTAGACTAGCTTGTTAACCAAAGATGGTTATGTTTCCTAACCATGGACAAAGAGTTGTCATTTGATTAACAGGATCACATCATTGGTTGAATGATCTGATTGACATGACCCATTCCATTAGCTTAGCACCCGATCGTTTAGTATGTTGCTATTGCTTTCTTCATGACTTATACATGTTCCTATGACTATGAGATTATGCAACTCCCGTTTGCCAGAGGAACACTTTGTGTGCTACCAAACGTCACAACGTAACTGGGTGATTATAAAGGAGCTCTACAGGTGTCTCCAAAGGTACATGTTGGGTTGGCGTATTTCGAGATTAGGATTTGTCACTCCGATTGTCGGAGAGGTATCTCTGGGCCCTCTCGGTAATGCACATCACTTAAGCCTTGCAAGCATTGCAACTAATGAGTTAGTTGCGGATGATGTATTACGGAACGAGTAAAGAGACTTGCCGGTAACGAGATTGAACTAGGTATGGGATACCGACGATCGAATCTCGGGCAAGTAACATACCGATGACAAAGGGAACAACGTATGTTGTTATGCGGTCTGACCGATAAAGATCTTCGTAGAATATGTAGGAGCCAATATGGGCATCCAGGTCCCGCTATTGGTTATTGACCGGAGACGTGTCTCGGTCATGTCTACATTGTTCTCGAACCCGTAGGGTCCGCACGCTTAAAGTTACGATGACAGTTATATTATGAGTTTATCCATTTTGATGTACCGAAGGTTGTTCGGAGTCCCGGATGTGATCACGGACATGACGAGGAGTCTCGAAATGGTCGAGACATAAAGATTGATATATTGGAAGCCTATGTTTTGATATCGGAAGTGTTCCGGGTGAAATCGGGATTTTACCGGAGTACCGGGAGGTTACCGGAACCCCTCGGGAGCTATATGGGCCTTAATGGGCCTTAGTGGAAAAAAAGGAGAGGCAGCCAGGGCTGGCCGTGCGCCCCTCCCCCCTAGTCCAAATAGGACAAGGAGAGAGGGGGCCAGCGCCCCCTCCTTCTCTCTCTCTCTTTTCCCACCTCGCGAATCCTATTCCAACTAGGATTGGGGGAGAAGTCCTACTCCCGGAGGGAGTAGGACTCCTCCTGGCGCGCCCTATGATGGCCGGCCGGCCTCCCCCTCTTGAGCCTTTATATACGGAGGCAGGGGCACCCCAGAGAACAACAAGTTGATCCACGTGATCATATTCTTAGCCGTGTGCGGTGCCCCCTTCCACCATAGTCCTCGATAATATTGTAGCGGTGCTTAGGCGAAGCCCTGCTGCAGTAGTACATCAAGATCGTCACCACGCCGTCGTGCTGACGGAACTCTTCCCCGACACTTTGCTGGATCGGAGTCCGGGGATCGTCATCGAGCTGAACGTGTGCTAGAACTCGAAGGTGCCGTAGTTTCCGTGCTTGATCGGTCGGGCCGTGGAGACGTACGACTACATCAACCAAACGCTTCCGTTGTCGATGTACAAGGGTACGTAGATCATACTCTCCCCTCTCGTTGCTATGCATCACTATGATCTTGCGTGAGCGTAGGAATTGTTTTTGAAATTACTACGAAACCCATCAGTGGTATCAGAGCCTAGGTTTTATATGTTGATGTTATATGCACGAGTAGAACACAAGTGAGTTGTGGGCGATATAAGTCATACTGCTTACCAGCATGTCATACTTTGGTTCGGCGGTATTGTTGGATGAAGCGGTCCGGACGGACATTACGCGTACGCTTACGTGAGACCGGTTCTCCCGACGTGCTTTTCACATAGGTGGCTTGCGGGTGACAGTTTCTCCAACTTTAGTTGAACTGAGTGTGGCTACGCCCGGTCCTTGCGAAGGTTAAAACAGCACCAACTTGACAAACTATCATTGTGATTTTGATGCGTAGGTAAGATTGGTTCTTGCTTAAGCCCGTAGCAGCCACGTAAAACTTGCAACAACAAAGTAGAGGACGTCTAACTTGTTTTTGCAGGGCATGTTGTGATGTGATATGGTCAAAACGTGATGAGATATAAGTTGTTGTATAAGATGATCATGTTTTGTTGAAGTTATCGGCAACTGGAAAAAGCCTTATGGTTGTCTCTTTATTGCATAAGATGCAAGCGCCAAATAATTGCTTTACTTTATCGCTATACGATAGCAATAGTTGCAAGAGCAATAGTTGGCGAGACGACCATGTGACGACACATTGATATAGATCAAGATGATTGAGATCATGGTGTCATGCCGGTGACAATAGAGATCATGACAGTACTTTGGAGATGGAGATCAAAAGCGCAAGATGATGATGGCCATATCATGTCACATATTTTGATTGCATATGATGTTTATCTTTTATGCATCTTATCTTGCTTTGATTGACGGTAGCATTATAAGATGATCTCTCACTAAATTATCAAGAAGTGTTCTCCCTGAGTATGCACCGTTGCGAAAGTTCTTCGTGCTGAGACACCACGTGATGATCGGGTGTGATAGGCTCTACGTTCAAATACAACGGGTGCAAAACAGTTGCACACGAGGAATACTCAGGTTATACTTGACGAGCCAAGCATATACAGATATGGCCTCGGAACACGGAGACCGAAAGGTCGAGCGTGAATCATATAGTAGATATGATCAACATAGTGATGTTCACCAATGAAACTACTCCATCTCATGTGATGATCGGACATGGTTTAGTTGATTTGGATCACGTAATCACTTAGAGGATTAGAGGGATATCTATCTAAGTGGGAGTTCTTTAAGTAATACGATTAATTGAACCTAAATTTATCATGAACTTAGTACCTAATATATCTTGCTTGTCTATGTATGATTGTAGATAAATGGCCCGTGCTGTTGTTCCGTTGAATTTTAATGCGTTCCTTGAGAAAGCAAAGTTGAAAGATGATGGTAGAAATTACACGGACTGGGTCCGTAACTTGAGGATTATCCTCATTGCTGCACAGAAGAATTACGTCCTGGAAGCACCGCTGGGTGCTAGGCCGGCTGCTGGAGCAACACCAAATGTTGTGAACGTCTGGCGGAGCAAAGCTGATGACTACTCGATAGTTCAGTGTGCCATGCTTTACGGCTTAGAACCGGGACTTCAACGACGTTTTGAACGTCATGGAGCATATGAGATGTTCTAGGAGTTGAAGTTAATATTTCAAGCAAATGCCCGGATTGAGAGATATGAAGTCTCCAATAAGTTCTATAGCTGCAAGATGGAGGAGAACTGTTCTGTTAGTGAGCATATACTCAAAATGTCTGGGTATAATAATCACTTGATTCAAATGGGAGTTAATCTTCCAGATGATTGCGTCATTGACAGAATTCTCCAATCACTGCCACGAAGCTACAAGAGCTTCGTGATGAACTATAATATGCAAGGGATGAATAAGACTATTCCCGAGCTCTTCGCAATGCTGAAACTTGCGAAGGTAGAAATCAAAAAGGAGCATCAAGTGTTGATGGTCAAAAAGACCACTAGTTTCAAGAAAAAGGGCAAAGGGAAGAAGAAGGGGAACTTCAAGAAGAACAGCAAGCAAGTTGCTGCTCAAGAGAAGAAACCCAAGTCTGGACCTAAGCCTAAAACTGAGTGCTTCTACTGCAAGCAGACTGGTCACTGGAAGCGGAACTGCCCCAAGTATTTGGCGGATAAGAAGGATGGCAAGGTGAACAAAGGTATATGTGATATACATGTTATTGATGTGTACCTTACTAATGCTCGCAGTAGCACCTGGGTATTTGATACTGGTTCTATTGCTAATTTTTGCAACTAGAAACAGGGACTACGGATTAAGCGAAGATTGGCTAAGGACGAGGTGACGATGCGCGTGGGAAACGGTTCCAAAGTTGATGTGATCGCGGTCAGCACGCTACCTCTACATCTACCTTCGGGATTAATATTAGACCTAAATAATTGTTATTTGGTGCCAGCGTTAAGCACGAACATTATATCTGGATCTTGTTTGATGTGAGACGGTTATTCATTTAAATCAGAGAATAAGGGTTGTTCTATTTATATGAGTAATATCTTTTATGGTCATGCACCCTGGAAGAGTGGTCTATTCTTATTAAATCTCGGTAGTAGTAACACTTGCAAAGTTGATAATGATAGTGCAACTTATTTGTGGCACTGCCGTTTAGGTCATATCGGTGTAAGGCGCATGAAGAAACTCCATACTGATGGACTTTTGGAACCACTTGATTATGAATCACTTGGTACTTGCGAACCGTGCCTCATGGGCAAGATGACTAAAACACTGTTCTCCGGTACTATGGAGAGAGCAACAGATTTGTTGGAAATCATACATACAGATGTATGTGGTCCGATGAATATTGAGGCTCGTGGCGGATATCGTTATTTTCTCACCTTCACAGATGACTTAAGGAGATATGGGTATATCTACTTAGTGAAACATAAGTCTGAGACATTTGAAAAGTTCAAAGAATTTCAGAGTGAAGTTGAAAATCATCGTAACAAGAAAATAAAGTTTCTACGATCTGATCGTGGAGGAGAATATTTGAGTTACGAGTTTGGTGTACATTTGAAACAATGCGGAATAGTTTCGCAACTCACGCCATCCGAAACACCACAGCGTAATGGTGTGTCCGAACGTCGTAATCGTACTTTACTAGATATGGTGCGATCTATGATGTCTCTTACTGATTTACCGCTATCGTTTTGGGTTATGCTTTGGAGACGGCCGCATTCACATTAAATAGGGCACCATCAAAATCCATCGAGACGACGCCTTATGAACTATGGTTTGGCAAGAAACCAAAGTTGTCGTTTCTGAAAGTTTGGGGCTGCGATGCTTATGTGAAAAAGCTTCAACCTGATAAGCTCGAACCCAAATCGGAAAAATGCGTCTTCATAGGATATTCAAAGGAGACTATTGGATACACCTTCTATCACAGATCTGAAGGCAAGACTTTTGTTGCTAAATTCGGAAACTTTCTAGAGAAGGAGTTTCTCTCAAAAGAAGTGAGTGGGAGGAAAGTAGAACTTGACGAGGTAACTGTACCTGCTCCCTTATTGGAAAGTAGTGCATCACAGAAAATGTTTCTGTGGCACCTACACCAATTAGTGAGGAAGCTAATGATAATGATCATGAAACTTCAGAACAAGATACTACTGAACCTCGTAGATCAACCAGAGTAAGATCCGCACCAGAGTGGTACGGTAATCCTGTTCTGGAAGTCATGCTACTAGATCATGATGAACCTACGAACTATGAAGAAGCGATGGTGAGCCCAGATTCCGCAAAATGGCTTGAAGCCATGAAATCTGAGATGTGATCCATGTATGAGAACAAAGTATGGACTTTGGTTGACTTGCCCAATGATCGGCAAGCAATTGAGAATAAATGGATCTTCAAGAAGAAGACTGACGCCGACGGTAATATTACTGTCTACAAAGCTCCACTTGTCGCAAAAGGGTTTCGGAAAGTTCAAGGGATTGACTACGATGAGACCTTCTCACCCGTAGCGATGCTTAAGTCTGTCCGAATCATGTTAGCAATTGCCGCATTTTATGATTATGAAATTTGGCAGATGGATGTCAAAACTGCATTCCTGATTGGATTTCTGGAAGAAGAGTTGTATATGATGCAACCAGAGGGTTTTTTTGATCCAAAGGGAGCTAACAAAGTGTGCAAGCTCCAGCGATCCATTTATGGACTGGTGCAAGCCTCTCGGAGTTGGAATAAACGCTTTGATAGTGTGATCAAAGCATTTGGTTTTATATAGACTTTTGGAGAAGCCTGTATTTACAAGAAAGTGAGTGGGAGCTCTATAGCATTTCTGATATTATATGTGGATGACATATTACTGATCGGAAATGATATAGAATTTCTGGATAGCATAAAGGGATACTTGAATAAAAGTTTTTCAATGAAAGACCTCGGTGAAGCTGCTTACATATTAGGCATAAAGATCTATAGAGATAGATCAAGACGTTTAATTGGAATTTCACAAAGCACATACCTTGACAAGATTTTGAAGAAGTTCAAAATGGATCAAGCAAAGAAAGGGTTCTTGCCTGTGTTACAAGGTGTGAAGTTGAGTCGGACTCAATGCCCGACCACTGCAGAAGATAGAGAGAAGATGAAAGATGTTCCCTATGCTTCATCCATAGGCTCTATCATGTATGCAATGTTGTGTACCAGACCTGATGTGTGCCTTGATATAAGTCTAGCAGGGAGGTACCAAAGTAATCCAGGAGTGGATCACTGGACAGCGGTCAAGAACATCCTGAAGTACCTGAAAAGGACTAAGGATATGTTTCTCGTATATGGAGGTGACAAAGAGCTCATCGTAAATAGTTACGTTGATGCAAGCTTTGACACTGATCCGGACGATTCTAAATCGCAAACCGGATATGTGTTTACATTAAACGGTGGAGCTGTAAGTTGGTGCAGCTCTAAACAAAGCGTCGTGGCGGGATCTACGTGTGAAGCGGAATACATAGCTGCTTCGGAAGCAGCAAATGAAGGAGTCTGGATGAAGGAGTTCATATCCGATCTAGGTGTCGTGCCTAGTGCATCGGGTCCAATGAAAATCTTTTGTGACAATACTGGTGCAATTGCCTTGGCAAAGGAATCCAGATTTCACAAGAGAACCAAGCACATCAAGAGACGCTTCAATTCCATCCGGGATCTAGTCCAGGTGGAAGACATAGAGATTTGCAAGATACATACGGATCTGAATGTTGAAGACCCATTGACTAAGCCTCTTCCACGAGCAAAACATGATCAGCACCAAGACTCCATGGGTGTTAGAATCATTACTGTGTAATCTAGATTATTGACTCTAGTGCAAGTGGGAGACTGAAGGAAATATGCCCTAGAGGCAATAATAAAATTATTATTTATTTCCTTATATCATGATAAAAGTTTATTATTCATGCTAGAGTTGTATTAACCGGAAACATAATACATGTGTGAATACATAGACAAACAGAGTGTCACTAGTATGCCTCTACTAGACTAGCTTGTTAATCAAAGATGGTTATGTTTCCTAACCATGGACAAAGAGTTGTCATTTGATTAACAGGATCACATCATTGGTTGAATGATCTGATTGACATGACCCATTCCATTAGCTTAGCACCCGATCGTTTAGTATGTTGCTATTGCTTTCTTCATGACTTCTACATGTTCCTATGACTATGAGATTATGCAACTCCCGTTTGCCAGAGGAACACATTGTGTGCTACCAAACGTCACAACGTAACTGGGTGATTATAAAGGAGCTCTACAGGTGTCTCCAAAGGTACATGTTGGGTTGGCGTATTTCGAGATTAGGATTTGTCACTCCGATTGTCGGAGAGGTATCTCTAGGCCCTCTCGGTAATGCACATCACTTAAAACCTTGCAAGCATTGCAACTAATGAGTTAGTTGCGGGATGATGTATTACAGAACGAGTAAAGAGAGTTGCCGGTAACGAGGTTGAACTAGGTATGGGATACCGACGATCGAATCTCGGGCAAGTAACATACCGATGACAAAGGGTACAACGTATGTTGTTATGCGGTCTGACCGATAAAGACCTTCTTAGAATATGTAGGAGCCAATATGGGCATCCAGGTCCCGCTATTGGTTATTGACCGGAGACGTGTCTCGGTCATGTCTACATTGTTCTCGAACCCGTAGGGTCCGCACGCTTAAAGTTACGATGACAGTTATATTATGAGTTTATGCATTTTGATGTACTGAAGGTTGTTCGGAGTCCCGGATGTGATCACGGACATGACGAGGAGTCTCGAAATGGTCGAGACATAAAGATTGATATATTGGAAGCCTATGTTTGGATATCGGAAGTGTTCCGGGTGAAATCGGGATTTTACCGGAGTACCGGGAGGTTACCGGAATCCCCCGGGAGCTATATGGGCCTTAATGGGCCTTAGTGGAAAAAGAGGAGAGGCAGCCAGGGCTGGGCCGCGCGCCCCTCCCACCTAGTCTGAATAGGACAAGGAGAGAGGGGGCCGGCGCCCCCCTCCTTCTCTCTCTCTCTTTTCCCACCTCGCGAATCCTATTCCAACTAGGATTGGGGGAGAAGTCCTACTCCCGAAGGGAGTAGGACTCCTCCTGGCGCGCCCTATGATGGCCGACCGGCCTCCCCCTCTTGAGCCTTTATATACGGAGGCAGGGGCACCCCAGGGAACAACAAGTTGATCCACGTGATCATATTCTTAGCCGTGTGCGGTGCCCCCTTCCACCATAGTCCTCGATAATATTGTAGCGGTGCTTAGGCGAAGCCCTGCTGCAGTAGTACATCAAGATCGTCACCACGCCGTCGTGCTGACAGAACTCTTCCTCGACACTTTGCTGGATCGGAGTCCGGGGATCGTCATCGAGCTGAACGTGTGCTAGAACTCGGAGGTGCCGTAGTTTCGGTGCTTGATCGGTCGGGCCGTGGAGACGTACGACTACATCAACCAAATGCTTCCGTTGTCAATCTACAAGGGTGCGTAGATCATACTCTCCCCTCTCGTTGCTATGCATCACTATGATCTTTCATGAGCGTTGGAAATTTTTTGAAATTACTACGAAACCCATCAATTTTTTCGTATGCATGTCATATATTGTACACAGTCATGCTGAACATGTAGAGAAAAAGAGAAGAGTTTTGCGCGGCAATACAATGTCATGCAGACATCGCTCCATGGTTTGTTCAATGGCAAACCCTCCCCACCCCTCTCCAGATTGTAATCCAGAGGAAGATATCTGTTTTGAGGCGGATTCGGACGCCGCTGACCACTCCTATTTACCCCTCAAGGTGTTTGCTCTACCTTGGCATGATGATGTTAGTCATATCATGCATATGTTGCCTTGCAGTGCCTACTTTTGACATCATATATGTCATCTGCTTAGTTTAGACATGTTCTGTAATGCCACCTGTTTAGTTTCTATATCATATATGGGAATTATGCAGTCTCATGTCTTTTAGCCAGCCATAATATATGTGAAATGTGCAATACCATCCTGTTTAACCAGGCATCATATATTTGAATGATATCTTACCCATCCTTTTCTTCATTACATTTCCATTTGTCGACAATGTTTGTACATTAAACTACTCTTCCTGTGAATCAGCCATTTGGGTGGGAGATGGAAAAATCTGGAGTGAAAACAAGGCCTTTAGAGCAGACAGTGCTACCTGTTGAAGCAGATCTCTTGTTGGGTCCCGATAGCTCCTCAGAGATGGATTCAGAGACAGATGACCAGTCCTATTCCCCCACTGAGGTGTATGCTCTAACTTGGCACGGTTATACTGCTCATATCATGCATACGGTGTCTTGCATTGCATAGTTTAGACATCTTATACACAATATTCAACACCATGTTCTTAGTTCAGACATCATACCGAATGCCCTCTGTTTAGCATATAAATCACATATGTGTATTAAATGATGCGATCCTGATTACTTAGATAACATGTAGGTGAATTATGTCATGCGATCCTGTTTAGTTATAAATCATATCTTTGAATTATGTTATGCTATGCTATCCAGTTTAGATAGACATCATATATGTGAAATTATGTTATGCTATCCATTTTAGTTAAACAATATACATGTCAACTATTCCATGCCCTCTTTTTTCCACACTATCTATTGCACCTGTCTCTCATACAATGTCTGTACATTCAACTATGTTTCCTGTTTATCAGCCATTTGAATTGGAGCGGGTTTTGCCAGTATCTAATGGACTAAAAACACGGTCTTCAAATAAAACAGTGCTACCTCTTGGTGGAGATAGCACCCCGGTTGTACATGCACAAGAACCAGCCTTACCACACATAACCCAAACTCTCACAGATTGTACCCCTACTACGATGGACAGAGAACCAGCTTCACCCAATCTAACCCCAACCCCAGCTGATAGTAACCCAGTTCCTGTTGACACGGCACCATCTCCACCATAGAGCTCCCAAACAAGAGCAGTTAGTAAGGTAGCTCTAGTGCCCAAAGGGCCAGTACTATCATGGCGAACCCCAACTCCACCAGTTAGTACGCCTATTCATGTGGAGGAAGCACAACCAGCTAGTCGTAGTTTAGCATCTATCGTATTTGATGTTGTTAAATCGTATGTGCGCATCTTTCCATCTTGGAAATATTATACTGAAGATGAAGGAAAATGCCAGTTGCAGGTGTTTGTCTAGGAGTTATGTGTAAGTAATGTTATTCATGGCAATTACTTTGCTTCGCCCCATACATCCTACCTCCATGATGGTTATAATACAACAAATTTTCCCATTTTTCTCTATAGAGAAGGACCGATTTGGAAACTCAGGATGAGGTAACCTGTGCTAATACCTCTGCTATCTTCAAGAATGTTTGGTGGCAGTATCGGAATTACCTAAAGAAAACGTACTTCACCGGCAAAGAAACTCATCAAATTCCCTTACGTTCTCCTGAGACACATTTACTGGACGATGACTGGGAACGCCTTGTTCTGTACTGGTCCCGAACCAAGAATGTGGTAAGGTCTATGAGCTCATTTTCTATTTTTAAGTATTATATTCTTGCGTCTTACTATACTCTGGTCATGTAGAACAAGTGCCTAAACGTGAAGAACAACTGTTCTAATTTAAGATTCCATTGCTACCATAGGACATAGATATATGTTTGTTTGATGCTTTTATTATGTACTAGTACTTGGCAATAGAAGACTTGGTAGTTTAATCCTGTCCACCTCACTAATGAACTGGTTCACCAAAATGAGTTTCATATACTAGTACATGCTAAACTTGTTATGTGTCTGCTTGTTTCTTCTTTTAGAATGCTGACAGAATATTGGGGAAGAGTGCCTTATTAAGCAACGGTAAAGGAAGTAATGCAGATAAGGTTCAGGATAGTGACACATCCTGTCTTGGTTTAGTGTTGGAGTTACTGGCCACTACCGCTTGCACAAGATATTCAAACTCACTGTCTGAATCAGTTCGGTTTCTTGAGTCTCAACTATAAGCTGAAAGACATCGATCAGCTGTGCTGCGACAAGAAGCGGAAGGACTGCGGAAGTCCCTGGAGCATTCAGATGCATACTTTCTGGTGCAACAGCAAGCGTTGGAGGATTTTAGCGCCAAACAGGACAAAGCTAATCAGCTTGCAAAGCTTATTGCCAGCATGGTGGATACCCAGGATAACGTTTCTTGAGCTCTTCTGAAGTTGTTTTAGTTATGCTCTTGTTTTGCTGCCGCGTTTATTTGCACTGGTGGCCAATTTTTACGGCCAGTATATATGATATGCTGCTTTGTTCCCTATATTTGCACTGGTGGCGAACTTTGATGCCTAGTGGATGTAATATGTGTAATAGCCGTGATAGCCTAGCGTTAGTTGATTGCTTATTTATTTCCTTGTTGTCTTGTTTATTTTTTTGCTTGTAGTCATTGCAGTTCTTTTTCTGCGGTTAACTAGTGGATGCAATAACCTATTTTTTAAAACTAGGCCACAATAACCATGGGCTAATATTTACTATAGTGACACTAGGCCTCCTACGGGCCGTAGAAACAGTGGGCCTTCTACGGACCGTAGAAACAGTAGGCCTTCTACGGGCCGTAGAAACAATGGGCCTTCTATGGGCCGTATCATCAATGGGCCTTATACGGGTCGTATGATCGATTGGCCAAACATGGGCCAATAACAGGCCGCATTATGGCCGTAAACGGGCTAGAGTTGGAATCGTCCATTCATGGGCCGACCATAACGTGCCATCATTAATAGGCCGTATTTGATGTCGCTATGAAAATGGCCCAACGTATTAACGGATCACAAACGGCCGACTGTAACCACGGGCTGAATTTGGCCCAAAAGTAGAAAATGACAGTAACGGGTCGTAAGTAAATGAATGCTGGAAATGAGCCCAAGAATAAATGGGCTCTGAGAAGGCCGGAAGATAACATGGGCTGGAAACGGCCCAACGGAATAACAGGCCGTTAATGGGTATAAAGTGATACACTGTTCATTACAGGCCAGTTTCACCACGGGTCGTTAATGGGTGTAAAGTGATACACTATTCATTACGGGCCAGTTTCACCATGGGCCGTTAATAGGCCAAGAGTTGCATAGGGCCTCATATGGGCTGAAAGACGTCATGGGCCATACATGGGCTAGAAGTGAAAATGGGCTAGAATCATATTGGATGGCCCAGATGACGCTACCGGTCCTAATTCGGATAGGGCGTAACGGGCCTTGGGTTAGCGGGTTGTAAATGGGCTATATGCGAACAGGTCATTAACAGGCTTTACATGGGCCGACCCGCCAACTTTTGACCAAGTCAAACGGGCCGGCCTTTTCACAGGAATGGGCCTCTGTTGGGCCATGCCACGTGTCGACGTATCATAGACGCCTATTTGACCCACTGACAAGCTGACACGTGTTTCGTACGGCCAATAAGAATTTTACACATGGAAATTTCCCATTGGTTGGGGCTGTTAACGGGTTATCGGATCCAAAACCCGACCCGATAGCTTAACAGCGTTTTGTTAGAGTGGATGCCACGTGTCGGTCACCCTTGACGAAAGCACTTCTGTGACGCACGATTTATCGTCATGGAAGTAGACACTTCCGTGATGATAATTTTGGTAATGTCATGGAACACTTCTACGACAGCACAGGTATGACTATCTTGATTCTGTCATAAATTTGTCATGGATGTACATGCATGACAAAAAAAGCGACCTACTGTGACAAAAAATGTATCATCACGGAAGTGTATTTTTTTGTAGTGGGAGGTGGTGGCGGAGGCCGGCGCGCAGCAGCCCTGGGACCAGTTCAAGGAGGAGGTGGAGATCATGGAGGAGCAGCAGCAACACAAGAGTATTGTCTTCGATCCAGCCAAAGGTGAGCTTTGCTCTGCTTCTCCATTTGTTCATTGCAGCCCCACTATTCTGTCTGGGTGAACTGGTCCCTACTTAGTTAATTTTTCCTCATGGGAGGAAGAACAAGATAAGGATGATCCAAATCTTGATTAATTGATTGGTAGATGGAGGTTGTTCCCCATTTCCTCTTGCCTAATTGTTTGATGTTCGCCTTCCTTGCTGGATGGAGACTGCAATCTGCATCATTATTTTCAAAGGATAAACTGAAAAATCCTCCTGGAATTATTATTTCTCCTTCTACTCCTGTACAAACAATTGTCAGTGAATGTTAACCTCGGATTACAAACAATTTATGCACCAATTTAGTTACATGCACTTACTCCTGTACCGATGTTCACATTTCATCTACAGTATCACTCTGTGTGCATTCAGAATCATTCATCTAAAGTATCACTCTGTGTGCATTTAGAATGATTATACTCCAGCAGAAATCCAAGCAATTCTGTATTCTGTACTCTGTATTCTATATAATTATTTTGTCTCTGTGTTCATCCAGCAGAAATCCAAGCAATTCTGATCAAAATTACTATGCGTATGCAGGAGCAGAAAGGAACAGCGAGCAGCGGCTGACCTCGGGCTCTCGATTGGAGTGGAGGGAGGCGACCGGCGAGGGATCTGCGGCTAGCGGGGAAGGATCCGGAGCTGTGATACGTCCATTTTGCATCATGCATTTATATCAATATTTATTGCATTGTGGGCTGTTATTACACATTATGTCACAATACTTATGCCTATTCTCTCTTATTTTACAAGGTTTACACAAAGAGGGAGAATACCGGCAGCTAGGATTCTGGGCTGGAAAAGGAGCAAATATTGGATACCTACTCTGCACAGCTCCAAAAGTCCTGAAACTTCACGGAAGACGTTTTCAGAATATATAAAAAATACTGAGCGCAAGAAGTTCACCAGGGGGGCCACACCCTGCCCACGAGGGTGGGGGCGCGCCCCCCTACTTCGTGGGCCCCTTGGTGGCCCTTTGATGTCCATCTTCTGCTATATGAAGTCTTTCGATGAGAAAAAAAATCATAAGCCATCTTCTCGGACGAAACTCCACCGCCACGAGACGGAACCAATCTAGGGCTCTGGCGGAGCTGTTCTGCCGGGGAAACTTCCCTCCGGGAGGGGGAAATCATCGCCATCGTCATCACCAACGCTCCTCTCATCAGGAGAGGGCAATCTCCATCAACATCTTCATCAGCACCATCTCCTCTCAAAACCCTAGTTAATCTCTTGTATCCAATTCTTATCTCCAAGTCCGGGATTGGTGCTATTAGGTTGCTAGTAGTGTTAATTACTCCTTTTAGTTGATGCTAGTTGGTTTAATTGGTGGAAGATCATATGTTCAGATCATATATGCATATTAATACCCCTCTGATTATGAACATGAATATGCTTTGTGAGTAGTTACGTTTGTTCCTGAGGACATGGGAGAAGTCTTGCTATTAGTAGTCATGTGAATTTGGTATTCGTTCGATATTTTGATGAGATGTATGTTGTCTCTCCTCTAGTGGTGTTATGTGAACATCGACTACATAACACTTCACCATGATTTGGGCCTAGAGGAAGGCATTGGTAAGTAATAAGTAGATGATGGGTTGCTAGAGTGACAGAAGCTTAAACGCTAGTTCATGCGTTGCTTCATAAGGGGCTGATTTGGATCCATATGTTTCATGCTATGGTTAGGTTTACCTTAATACTTTTGTTGTAGTTGCGGATGCTTGCAATATAGGTTAATCATAATTGGGATGCTTATCCAAGTAAGGACAGTACCCAAGCACCGGTCCACCCACATACCAAATTATCAAAGTACCGAACGCGAATCATATGAACGTGATGAAAACTAGCTTGACGATATTCCCATGTGTCCTCGGGAGCGCTTTTCTCTATATAAGAGCTTGTCAAGGCTTGTCCTTTGCTACAAAAAGGATTGGGCCACCTTGCTGCACTTTATTTACATTTGTTACTTGTTGCTCGTTACAATTATCCTATCACAAAACTATCTGTTACCACTTATTTCAGTACTTGCAGAGAATGCCTTGCTGGAAACCGCTTATCATTTCCTTCTGCTCCTCGTTGGGTTCGACACTCTTACTTATTGAAAGGACTATGATAGATTCCCTGTACTTCTGGGTCATCAAGAGTCTTTTCTGGCGCCGTTGCCGGGGAGTGAAGCACCTTTGGTAGGTGGAATTTGGTAAGGAAAAATTTATCTAGTGTGCTGAAATTTACTGTCACTTGTTACTATGGAAAGTGATCCTACGAGGGACTTGTTCGGGGTATCTTCACCCCGACTAGTAGAGCAAAGAGTTGCTCCTCAACCTACTGAACCTACTAAAAATGAAAATGTCTGCTTCGAAATTCCTTCGGGTATGATAGAAAAATTGCTAGCTAATCCTTTTGTAGGAGATGGAACAAAGCATCCTGATGAGCATCTAATATATGTGGATGAAGTTTGTGGATTATTTAAGCTTGCAGGCGTACCCGAAGATGTTGCTAAGAAGAAGGTATTCCCTTTATCTTTGAAGGGAGATGCATTGACATGGTATAGGCTATGTGATGATACAAGGTCATGGAACTACAAACGATTGAAATTGGAATTTCATCAGAAGTTTTATCCTATGAATCTTGTTCATCATGATCGCAATTATATATATAATTTTTGGCCTCGCGAAGGAGAAATCATCGCTCAAGCTTGGGGGAGGCTTAAATCAATGTTATATTCATGGCCCAATCATGAGCTCTCAAGATAAATGAGTATTCAAAATTTTTACGCTCGGCTTTCTGATAGCAATCGCACCATGCTTGATACTTCTTGTGCTGGCTCTTTTATGATGAAGACTATTGAATTCAAATGGGATTTATTGGAAAGAATTAAACGCAACTCTGAAGATTGGGACCTCGACAAAGGTAAGGAGTCAGGTATGAAACCTAGGTTTGATTGTGTTAAATCTTTTATGGATACCGATGCTTTCCATAAATTTAGCACTAAATATGGACTTGACTCTGAGATAGTAGCTTCTTTCTGCGAATCTTTTGCTACTTATGTTGATCTCCCCAAGGAGAAGTGATTTAAATATCATCCTCCCATAGAAGTAAAAGTATCTGCACCTATTAAAGTTGAAGAAAAGATTATCACTTATAATGATCCTATTGTTCCTACTTCTTATGTTGAGAAACCACCTTTCCCTGCCAGGATAAAGGATCATGCTAAAGCTTCAACTGTGGTTCGTAAAGGCAATATTAAAAGTTATACACCTCCTGAGCAAATTAAAGTTGAATCTGATATTGCTATTGTTAAAGATCTCTTGTCTGATAATATTGATGGGCATGTTATTCATTTCCTTGACGAGACTGCTAGAATTGCTAAACCTTGTGCTAAAGATAAAAACAGACCTGTGGTAGGCATGCCTGTTATTTCTGTTAAAATAGGAGGTCATTGTTATCATGGCTTATGTGATATGGGTGCTAGTGCTAGTGCAATACCTTATGCCTTATACAAAGAAATTATGCATGATATTGCACCTGCTGAGATAGAAGATATTGATGTCACAATTAAACTTGCCAATAGAGATACTATTTCACCAATGGGAATTGTTAGAGATGTTGAAGTCTTGTGTGGGAAAACTAAATATCCTGCTAATTTTCTTGTTCTTGGTTCCCCACAAGATAGCTTTTGTCCCATTATATTTTGTAGACCCTTCCTAAACACTGTTAATGCTAAGATAGATTGCAAAAAGGATGTTGTTACTATCGGTTTAGATGATATGTCTCACGAATTTAATTTCTCTAAATTTAGTAGACAACACCGTGAAGAAGGATTACCTAGTAAGGATGAAATTATTGGTCTTGCTTCTATTGCCGTACCTCCTAGTGATCCTTTAGAACAATATTTGCTAGACCATGAAAATGATATGTTTATGAATGAAAGAAGGGAAAAAGATGAAGTATTCTTTAAACAGGAACCTATTCTGAAACACAATTTGCCTATTGAAATCCTAGGGGATCCTCCTCCACCCAAGGGTGATCCCGTGTTTGAGCTGAAACCGTTGCCTGATACTCTTCAATATGCTTATCTTGATGAGAAAAAGATATATCCTGTTACTATTAGTGCTAACCTTTCATAGCATGAGGAAGAGAGATTATTGAAAACTCTAAAGAAGCATTGTGCTGCTATTGGGTATACTCTTGATGATCTTAAGGGCATTAGTCCCACTCTATGTCAACATAAAATAAATTTGGAAGAAGATGCTAAACCAGTTCGTGATCATCAACGACGGAAAAATCCTAAAATGAAAGAAGTGGTAAGAAAGGAAATACTAAAGCTCCTTGAGGCAGGTATAATCTATCCCGTTGATGATAGTCAGTGGGTAAGTCCTGTCCATTGTGTCCCTAAGAAGGGAGGTATTACTTTCATTCCTAATGATAAAGATGAATTGATTCCTCAAAGAATTATTACAGGTTATAGGATGGTAATTGATTTCCGCAAATTAAATAAGGCCACTAAAAAGGATCATTACCCCTTACCTTTTATCGATCAAATGCTAGAAAGATTATCCAAACATACACATTTTTGCTTTCCAGATGGTTACTCTGGTTTCTCTGAAATACCTGTGTTAGCCAAAGATCAATCAAAGACCATTTTTACTTGCCCTTTTGGTACTTTTGCTTATAGACATATGCCTTTTGGTTTATGTCATGCACCAGCGACCTTTCAAAGATGCATGATGGCTATATTCTCTGACTTTTGTGCAAAGATTTGTGAGGTTTTCATCGATGATTTGTCCATCTATGGATCTTCTTTTGATGATTGCTTGAGAAACCTTGATCGAGTTTTGCAGAGATGTGAGCAATCTTGAATTGGGAAAAGTGTCACTTTATGGTTAATGAAGGTATTGTCTTGGGGCATAAAGTTTCTGAAAGAGGTATTGAAGTTGATAAAGCCAAGGTTGATGCTATTGAAAAGATTCCATGCCCCAAGGACATCAAAGGTATAAGAAGTTTCCTTGGTCACGCTGGATTTTATAGGAGGTTCATTAAGGACTTCTCAAAAATTTCTCGGCCTCTAACTAATTTATTACAAAAAGATATAGCATTTGTCTTTGATGATGATTGTGTGGAAGCATTTGAAATACTTAAGAAAGCATTGATCTCTGCACCTATTGTTCAGCCACCTGATTAGAATTTACCCTTTGAAACTATGTGTGATGCTAGTGATTATGCTGTAGGTGCTGTTCTAGGGCAAAGAGTTGATAAGAAATTAAACGTTATTCAATATGCTAATAAAACCCTAAACAATGCTCAAAGAAATTATGCTACTACTGAAAAAGAATTCTTAGCAGTTGTATTTGCTTGTGATAAGTTCAGACCTTATATTGTTGATTCTAAAGTAACTATTCACACTGATCATGCTACTATTAAATATCTTATGGAATAGAAAGATGCTAAACCTAGACTTATTAGATGGGTTCTCTTGCTACAAGAATTTGACTTACATATTGTTGATAGAAAGGGAGCTGAGAACCCCGTTGCGGACAACTTGTCTAGGTTAGAAAATGTGCTTGATGACCCACTACCTATTGATGATAGCTTTCTCGATGAGCAATTAAATGTCATAAATGCTTCTCATGCTGCTCCATGGTATGTTGATTATGCTAATTACATTGTTGCTAAGTTTATACCACCTAGTTTCACATACCAGCAAAAGAAAAGGTTCTTCTATGATTTGAGGCATTACTTTTAGGATGACCCACATCTTTATAAATAAGGAGTAGATGTTGTTATTAGACGTTGTGTACCTGAGCATGCATAGGAACAGATCCTACGCAAGTGTCACTCCGAAGCTTATGGAGGACACCATGCTGGAGATAGAACTGCACATAAGGTATTGCAATCTGGTTTTTATTGGCCTACTCTCTTCAAGGACGCCCGTAAGTTTGTCTTATCCTGTGATGAATGTCAAAGAATTGGTAATATTAGTAGACATCAAGAAATGCCTATGAACTATTCACTCGTTATTGAACCATTTGATGTTTGGGGCTTTGACTATATGGGACCTTTTCCTTCCTCTAATGGATATACACATATTTTAGTTGATGTTGATTACGTTACTAAGTGGGTAGAAGCTATTCCAACTAGTAGTGCTGATCATAACACTTCTATTAATATGCTTAAAGAAGTTATTTTTCCAAGATTTGGAGTCCCTAGATATTTAATGACTGATGGTGGTTCACATTTTATTCATGATGCTTTCCGTAAAATGCTTGCTAAGTATGATGTTAATCATAGAATTGCATCCCCTTATCACCCTCAGTCTAGTGGTCAAGTAGAATTGAGTAATAGAGAGCTCAAATTAATTTTGCAAAAGACTGTTAATAGATCTAGAAAGAATTGGTCCAAGAAGCTTGATGATGCATTATGGGCCTATAGAACTGCATATAAAAATCCTAAGGATATGTCTCCGTATAAAATGGTTTATGGAAAAGCATGTCACTTACCTTTCGAACTAGAACACAAGGCATATTGGGCTAGGAAAGAGCTCAATTATGATTTTAAACTTGCCGGTGAGAAGAGGTTATTTGATATTAGCTCACTCGATGAATAGAGAACCCAAGCCTACGAAAATGCCAAGTTGTTTAAATAAAAAGTTAAAAGATGGCATGATAAAAGGATACAAAAGCGTGAGTTTAATGTAGGTGATTATGTATTGCTATACAACTCTCGTTTAAGGTCCTTACGTTATCGAGGAGGTGTGTCGTTCCGGTGCCATAAACATTAACAACTTCGAAGGCACAAATCCGAAGGTGGTGAACGGTCAAAGAATCAAACATTATATCTCTGGTAATCCATAAATGTTGAAACCAATGTTATTGAAACCGTAACCTCGGAGGAATACATAAGGGACACTTTCTGGAACGTTTCAGACTCCGAAAAGGAATAGGTATGTGGTACGGTAAGTAAACCGACTCCAAATCAGTTTTTAAGGCAATATTTCTCCGTTTTGGAATATTTAGAAAAATAGAAAAATAAGAAGCAGTCCGAGAAGGACACGAGGGATCCACGAGGGTGGAGGGCGCGCCCTACCCCCTGGGAGCGCCCCCTACCTCGTGGGCACCTCGTGCGCTCTCCGGACTCCGTTTTCTTACACGACACGTATTTTGGTCGGTAAAAATTCATTATATAATCTACTGGGGGTTTTGACTCCCGTATCACGCAAATATCTCTTGTCTTTGTTTTGAGTTGTCCTGCTGCAGATAGAGCAACATGTCGTCCCAGGATTCGGAAGGATAAAGCTATGTGGCTGATTACCTTGCAGATCCTAAGGTCTATGGGGATGTGGAGCATTGTGGTTGGACTACGGAAGAAGAAGAGGACTATGAACCCAAGGGAAAGGAGGAGACGAGCTCAGATGAAGATGAAGTCCCACTACGTCAACCTAGGGACATGCATGTGGAGTTCAAAAAGTCAAGCCTCCCGGGTAGAGTAAAGAAACCTAAGATCGAGTTTATCCATTTTCGCCTCTTGTAGGAAAATAAGCAGGAACTATGCAAAAAGATACTGAGCCTGGAACAGGAGATCGAGGACCTAAGGGACCAAAATTCTGTCCTCAAGCGTAAATTAAGGAAGAAGCCTACGCCATCAAGAAAACCATCACCTTCTCCACCAACCAAGAAGAATTGAGTATCTGGTATGGGCACTCCCCTTGGCAACTGCCAAGCTTGGGGGAGTCCCCTGGTATCGTATCACCAGCACTTTTATCTTTACCGTTTTTCTTAGTTCGATCCTTTTGGTAATATCTTGATCTAGTAGAATAAAAGTTCTTAGTATGATCTAGTTGTGAGTTTTTCTTTATAATTCCTCTATGTAATCGAGTCCATGAGCTATATATAATAAAGATTAGTGTTGAGTCAAGGGCTTGATTATTTTGCCATGATCCTAAGTGAATAATAGAAAAGAAAAGGAATAAAAAAGGGGAAACAAAGAGATGATATGAATCTTATGGAGTGTAATGAGCTCACATAGAAAAAGTATGATGAATAAATGTTGTTGAGAGTTGACAAGCATAGTATTGGTCATCGTTGCAATTAATAGGAAGTAATAAAGAAAGAGAGGTCTTCACATATAAATATACTATCTTGGACATCTTTTATGATTGTGAGCACTCATTAAAATATGACATGCTAAAGAGTTGAGTTGGACAAGGAAGACAACGTAATGGGTTATGTTTTATTGCATCTGAGATAAATTATATTGTCATGGATCATCCAACATGGTTGAGCTTGCCTTTCCCCCTCATGCTAGCCAAATTCATCGCACCAAGTAGAGATACTACTTGTGCTTCCAAATACCCTTAAATCAGTTTTGCCATGAGAGTCCACCATACCTATCTATGGATTGAGTAAGATCCTCCAAGTAAGTTGTCATCGGTGCAAGCAATAAAAATTGCTCTCTAAATATGTATGACTTATTAGTGTGGGAGAAAATAAGCTTTATACGATCATGTGATATGGAAGAAATAAAAGCGACAGACTGCATAATAAAGGTCCATATCACAAGTGGCAATATAAAGTGACGTTCTTTCGCATTAAGATTTTGTGCATCCAACCAGAAAAGCGCATGACAACCTCTACTTCCCTTTGCGAAGGGCCTATCTTTTTACTTTTATCTCCTACCTTGCATAAGAGTCATGGTGATATTCACCCTTACTTTTTACATTTTATCCTTTGGCAAGCACAGTATGTTGGAAAGATCCTGGTATATATGGCTAATTGGATGTGAGTTTTCATAAACTATTATCGTTGACATTACCCTTGAGGTAAAACGTTGGGAGGCAAAACTATAAGCCCCTATCTTTCTCTGTGTCCGATTAAAACTCCATACCCATAAGTACTACATGAGTGTCAGCAATTGTAAAAGAATATATGATAGTTGAGTATGTGGACTTGCTGAAAAGCTCTTATACATTGACTCTTTCCTATGTTATGATAAATTGTAATTGCTCCAATGACTGAGATTATAGTTTGTTAGTTTCCAATGAAGTTTATGATTCATACTTGAAATTGTGATTGAATTATTACTCTAGCATAAGAAATCATATGACAAGAATTATATAAGTTGCTATTCTAAGAATGATCATGATGCCCTCATGTTCATATTTTATTTTTATCGACACCTCTATCTCTAAACATGTGTACATATTTTTCGATTTCGGCTTTCGCTTGAGGACAAGCAAGGTCTAAGCTTGGGGGAGTTGATACGTCCACTTTGCATCATGCTTTTATATCAATATTTATTGCATCATGGGCTGTTATTACACATATGTCACAATACGTATGCCTATTCTCTCTTATTTTACAAGGTTTACATAAAGAGGGAGAATCCCGGCAGCTGGGATTCTGGGCTGGAAAAGGAGCAAATATTAGAGACCTATTCTGCACAGCTCCAAAAGTCCTGAAACTTCACGGAAAACGTTTTAAGAATATTTAAAAAATATTGAGCTCAAGAAGTTCACCGGGGGGGCACACCCTGCCCACGAGGGTGGGGGCGTGCCCTACCCCCCTGGGCGCGCCCCTACCTCGTGGGCCCCTTGGTGGCCCTCTGATGTCCATTTTCTACTATTTGAAGTCTTTCGATGAGAAAAAAATCATAAGCCATCTTCTCGGACGAAACTCTGCCGCCACAAGGCGGAACCTTGGCGGAACCAATCTAGGGCTCTGGCAGAGCTGTTCTGCCGGGGAAACTTCCCTCCGGGAGGGGGAAATCATCATAATCGTCATCACCAACGCTCCTCTCATCGGGAGAGGGCAATCTCCATCAACATCTTCATCAGCACCATCTCCTCTCAAAACCCTAGTTCATCTCTTGTATCCAATTCTTGTCTCCAAGTCCGGGATTGGTGCTAGTAGGTTGCTAGTAGTGTTAATTACTCCTTGTAGTTGATGCTAGTTGGTTTAATTGGTGGCAGATCATATGTTCAGATCCTATATGCATATCAATACCCCTCTAATTATGAACATGAATATGCTTTGTGAGTAGTTACGTTTGTTCCTGACGACATGGGAGAAGTCTTGCTATTAGTAGTCATGTGAATTTGGTATTCGTTCGATATTTTGATGAGATGTATGTTGTCTCTCCTCTAGTGGTGTTATGTGAATGTCGACTACATAACACTTCACCATGATTTGGGCCTAGAGGAAGGCATTGGGAAGTAATAAGTAGATGATGGGTTGCTAGAGTGACAGAAGCTTAAACCCTAGTTTATGAGTCGCTTCGTAAGGGGCTGATTTGGATCCATATGTTTCATGCTATGGTTAGGTTTACCTTAATACTTTTGTTGTAGTTACGGATGCTTGCAATAGAGGTTAATCATAAGTGGGATGCTTGTCCAAGTAAGGACAGTACCCAAGCACCGGTCCACCCACATACCAAATTATCAAAGTACCGAACGCGAATCATATGAACGTGATGAAAACTAGCTTGACGATATTCCCATGTGTCCTCGGGAGCACTTTTCTCTATATAAGAGCTTGTCAAGGCTTGTCCTTTGCTACAAAAAGGATTGGGCCACGTTGCTGCACTTTATTTACATTTGTTACTTGTTGCTCGTTACAATTATCCTATCACAAAACTATCTGTTACCACTTATTTCAGTACTTGCTGAGAATACCTTGCTGGAAACCGCTTATCATTTCCTTCTGCTCCTCGTTGGGTTCGACACTCTTACTTATCGAAAGGACTACGATAAATTCCCTATACTTGTGGGTCATCAAGCTGCGGCGGAGCAGACAACCGGTGGGGAAAGGCGGCCGCCGGTGAGGGAGCTCCGGACCGTGGCGAGGGAGCTTCCGATCACGGCTGGGAAGGGCTACCAAAGAGGGGATCGGGCTTTGATTGGAGCGGCGCAGACAGCTGGCGGGGAAGAACGCCGGAGATGTGGACGACGGAAGAGCCTAGCGAAGGGGAGGAGTGACGGAGTCCTTTAGGAGGGAAGGAGCGATGGAGGAAGACGACGGCCCGAGCTATTTCAAATCGGGGGGGGGGGGAGGGGGCAGTTTCATAATTTCACTCGTTTTCATCTGGTCGGAACCCCCCCCCCCAACTACATTTATTTCGGAACGGAAGGAGTATATGTCACTATCAGAATTAATACTTGCAAGTAACGAGTTCAAGGGGATTCAAAACCCTCTTGCCCGCGTTGCGCGCAAGTATGTGTTTTTGTGTGTGTAGGTGTCAAAGACGAGAGTTTGCGTTGTTCTTCTATTGGTTTGATAACCTTGGTTCAACTGATGGAAAAACTTATCTCTACTGTACCGCTTCACCTCTCCTTTTCGAAGAAAATCCCAATGCAGTTTACAAGTAGCATATATCACGAGGAGAAGAGGAGGAAATGACCCCCATGACAACAGTCAAAATGCTTCCTTCAAGAACATATTGAAAGTCACGCAAGGAGCCCTAACAGACTGAAAGTTGTCCCTAAGCATCAATCAATTAACATTACGTGTATCGAGTAATGACATTTAATTAAAATGACATATGGTTTACTGGAATATCGTTTAGTTCCTGTTTTGGCAAATCCAGGGTACTCAATATGCCCTATTTTCCGACGTGTCATTTCGAAATTCTCGAAAATTTTCGGCATGACCTTTGCTAAAAATAGAACATACCAAGCACCCGAAATTTGCATGAACAGAAATGAATCTACGTTCCAGCAATACATAGGCCACTCATAGTTCCCTGCAAAATCATTTTACATATCCACTACCAAGGAAAAGCTTATACACAGACTTATAAGTAGCGCCTGTTAAATCAAAGCGTTACTGCTATATAGCAGTAGCGCGGGACAAAACAGAGCACTACTACTACAAAAATAGCAGTAGCGCTTCCCCTATAAAAAGCACTGCTACTATGACGACCAGAACCATTGCTGCCAGGCTTGGTATAGTAGTAGCATGCTTCTACCAACCGCGCTACTACTAACAAAATAGTAGCAGCGCGTTTTAAGGCGAAAGTGCTGCAACTAACAAAAGGAAAAGAAAAAAAGGGAAGAAGAGAAAAATAGTAGGGAGATAAGCGACAAATTATCAGAGCACTAATTACACTTCATAGGGAAACAAGCCAAGAGCCTTATCTCCACCAACATACAATACCCCTTCATGTTTTCCATAGTTACAGTGTCATGCCATCATTTTGCCCATTAGAACATGCCAAGAGGAAAGCATTGAGAGTGACCCATACAACACTCCTTTTTTTCCATAACTATAGTGCCATATCATCATTTTTCATATGCGAACATGCTAATTAGAGCCAAACATTAAGAGTAAACTTAAACACAGTTGGTATACTTGTTTTTGTTGCCGCGAGGCCCTCCACTACCTCACACGGTCTCCTTACCCACACCGTTTTTTTTCAAACTGATATCACACATCCTCCCCATTTCTGGTTTTTATTACTATATTTACATTATACGTTAATTTTTGCCATTTACCTACACCGATTTCTTGACCCCTAATGACTTCCCACCTCCTTCTCGCCGCCTTTCCTTTTGAGCGCCCGTTCACCCCCAAGCAGTGGCGGAGCCAGGAATTTCCTGCTCGGTATTCCTTGGTATTCATTTGTGCAATACAGTAGCAATATGGCAACAAATATGCAGCAAGCTAGGAGTAGTATATCAATGAATCAGTAGTTCTTTGGTATTCCATGGAAGTCCAGGGAAGACCCCTGGCTCCGCCACTGCCCCCAAGTCGCAGCTAAGAGCAACTCTAGCAGAGTTGTCATATTGGCAGCCTTCGTAACACATATGTAGCACGCTACATAATGTTTAGGAGGCTACGGAGACTGTACGCGAACACATAGTCACCATAAATCAGCATGCATAAATTCCCCGCAAGTAAGGCCCACCTGTCATTGGGTCATAGATTCTTCGGCAATAATCCAAATTTCTGAAGAACACATAAAGAAGCATCGATTTCATCCCTATAAATAGGGCAGTAAATTAGTCGCACTACAACACTAACAATCCGTGGTAATGAATACGGTGGCTGGGGCGTGATTGGCGAGAAATGTGGCAACTTGGGCCCTGATAGCCTGGAAACTTACCTCGACGACGGCGACATTGCGAATCTCAATGCCTGAAAAAGGGCCTCGGCGCTCTTGTCCCAGGCCCGCCATGCATCGGTAGGGGCAGGCATGCGCGGTCCCAAATCCCTCTCTTTCTTTCGATGTCTTGCTTCTGACCCTCATCCATGGCCACTTCGTGAAGTCCGAAAAGGGGCCTGGGGATCCAGCTTCTGCTGCTCCCCCTCATCCCCAGAACTGAAGATGAGAGGGTCACCTTCCGGTGGGCCATTTATGAGGGAGTAGTCGATTGGAGGCGAGCGAGAGGGGATTGGGAGGTATCGGTGAAATAATTGGATAAGGGGGAGAGGGGAGACTGCCACCATTTTTTAAGCCGTCGCAAGCTCATTTAAGCAGGCAGTTTGGGAGGCAACAGACGGCAGACAACCATCTAGGTGTGTGTTCCCTAATGAGAAACATTCTCGTGCTGCTCACATGCTTCTTGAACTCACAAGCAAGCTAGGAGATGATGTCGCATGGTGGCCATCCGATGGTCTACCAAGCGAATTCTAGAGAGCGATCGCGCCATCTAATAGATGTGTTGTTGATGGTCACGTCTCCCCTCGTCGGCGGTGGTGCGGGGGGGGGGGGGGGGTCGCACAACTTCAAATTCCACCTATAGAGCGAGGAGGAAGAAGATGAAATATACATCCCCCGCTAGCAGTTGACTTTGGGGCAAGCTCCAAATGACACCTCCAGATATGGAGGAGACCACATATGGAGGGAGCTCGAAAAATATGGCGATTGGGGGTGGATGACGACTCTGATAGTGGATGTTTTTATTACCCCTGGCCTGTGTTCGGCTTTGTGTCGTGAAACTACTTAAAGCCAAGTTCAAAGCAGGTTGTGTAGAGTGGATTGACAAAAGTCACGATAAGTGTCTCATTCTTTGGCAGAAAGTTCAACGATTGGGCTAACTACATATTAAACTGTGAAAGAATTTGTATGATGTTGAACATGTTTCTGTCGAAGCTATCAATTCATCAATGAAAAATATTTTTCTCTGTGTAATGCTTATAGGTAAAGCAAGAAGTAACAACAATTGAAGATATACGCTCTGGAACTGAAGCATGGGATGGGTAAGTACAAACTTGATGGAGATGATATTAGATTTACCATTTTCAATTTTTTGTAATGCAAATCTTATTTTCTTGCTTTAAAGCAATTTGAGGTAGAAACAGTAATATATATGTAGGATTTAGACTCAACCATTGGATAAATATTTTCATGTTTACCCAACTTGCAATTTGGGTTGGAATTATTGTAGCCACCACAAGCCTCAGGACGAACCATCTAGCTAAGCCTAGGCTTAGTGATGGTTAGCTTGGATAAGAATCTATTGGAATTTTCCTGTTAGAGTTTTCCATTTGGGGATGGATATTATATAAAGCTAAGGATAAGCTATGTTGTGCGAAGAATGGATAAACCAGAGGTAATCCTCGGAAAACCCCACTCCTGCATGTATCAACACACCGATGCAACCAAAGCTTATGTCGTGACATAAGTTCGTGGCGGTACCTCATCAGTAATACATACACAGGCCATACATAATTGGCAAAAGAAAACAAAGTAACACATAGCAAAGACCATGTATGCCCCTTGCTCATAATAAATAAAAGTTGTCTTATGATATATCATTTTTTGCGGGTGGTCTTATGATATTAATTGTGGCTAGTTTGAATCCTCATTTTATGTTATGGCTTTTGTTGCAGAAGTCGCGGGAATTGATCGTGGTGTCCTGATGCGTGCTTTGAGGCTGTTGGTACAGAAGGGAAAGACAATTTCTTTAAGGGCACTTCAGTGAACGACAAAGGCGTCAAATTTTCTGCTTAAACTTTGTGCCAACTAACAGATGAATAATAATCTTGATAGATGTCCTTGAAAATAATACATCCCGTCTTAGCCGTATGTATGTACATTGATGACGTCCTTCTGGTCAGCATCGTTCAAACGTCAGTATTTATTTGCCGTCCCGAACTATTGTAATTAGCATTTGATTCATTTCTCGAGTACCATACTTACCTATTATCAGGGCCGGTCCTGAGATTTTGGGCGCCCCGGGCGAGAGTAAAAGTCGGGGCCCTTAATATAGACATCTTAACAATAACATTGAATATAGGTACATGTATTATCAAGCACTTAAATGCATCCAATAATAGTATGCATATCAAATACTTTATAAGTATTACCTTTAATAATAATTCTAACATTCCTTGATGCAAAATCACTTATGATGGGGTCGTTGTCAATATCATCCAATAATTTCTTATCGATTCCATAATGTTGCCAAACCATATAACCTAGGTCATTGGTGACCTCAGATAGTTCCTCACTAATTTCAACTTCAAAAGGCTTCTTTCGGCCTATACAATAGTCACATGTATAGTAAATAAAGATGCGATAAGCAATGGAGATATCAGGATAACAACCAACTTCTCTTGACATGCTCGAAATCTCCATGGCATATATTACAGTCATCTGGCAAAGTGAATCCGCAATTTTCAATTCAGAAATAAGATCAAATACCTCAACATCACATGATCTATGAAGAGAGAAAGTTTCTGCAAATTTTGTGCGCCACTCTTCAAGTTCATTATCATCAATGACTTCATAGTTTCCGAGCTAAAAAATTTCCAAATATATCTTTAAACACCATAGGTTCTTTAAATCTACCCTACAAAGAAGTGGTCGCTATCAACCAAAACAAAAAAATAACTTGGACAGCCTTATCAAATTCTAGAATTTCTCCTCGACAATCACTTTCGTCAAATGTTACTTCTTGTAACATGATGTCTTACCGGAAACAATGGACCTACACTCATTTCATTTGTAGTAACTTTGGCAATTATCAAACTAGCAGAAAACTCCTCATCTCTATATATACATCTTAAAATATTGTGTTATACCTTGTATTTTCTTTCTTTTCCTTTTATCGCTAGCAGATGCATATTTTCTTCCAGATGATATGATGACACAATGCTGAAAAAAATTCATTAATTGTTGAACAGTGCCACTGGGCCGGCTATGCATCTATAGAACCACAATCAGAATACATGTTATACCTCCGATGGCCGAATCAGCGATGGACGGAAACCAGAGCCGGATTACTACAGGCCCCGGCGAATTGAAATCGGCGGCGAGGAACTGATGATCTAAATTAGAATTAGGAGAAAAGGAGAAAGAAACGTCGAGCACGCACTAGCGAACAATCGAAGCTTCGGCGGCCGCTAGAAATCGCTGTGTCAATGCGAGATGAAATAGGAAGGGATCAATCACTCCTATTTTTATGTGAAAAAAGGAAAGAAACGATTGCTGCCGCTGTGCCTCACTGGCCTGCTGCGTGCGTGCTGCATGCTGCGTGAGGCCCAGCCGGCCAGCCCAATAGGGCATTTTTTTCTGCCTCGCTGGACATATAGCCTATGTATGTACATAGGAAGGGGCCCCTGAACTTTGGGGGCCCGGGGCGGCCGCCCCCGCTGCCCCTCCCCAGGGCCGGCCCTGCCTACTATAAAAATCGCCGCCTGTTGTGTGCCTCATAAGGAGGCTCAACTAATTCTAATGAAATATCAGATATATTGAGAACCAAGAAGCATTGTTTGATATATTTGGGCTTGTTCAAAATGGAAGGAATTTTGAGAACAAAAAACAAGGAAATGGGCAAGCTTCATATGTGGAAGAAAGGACTGTATTCTGAAAATTCATGTCAGTTTCTTGTTCAATGGAGGCAGATTCTTGTGACGAGCTCTTTTGAACCTTGATCCATACTAAAATATATTCGTACGGAGGATAGGCTTTCTTCTTGTGTTATTATTATCACTATCACCCAAACATAGAAAAGCTTAATTTTGTTTGCATGAATTTGATTTCTCTATCACCCGTCACTGACTGATTATCCGCACACACACACAACAGTAACAAATTACCCACTACAGGAATATATCGATACACATCTTGCATTGATCAAACTTTAACTGATCTCACAGAATTCAATAAGAACTAACCAGCGTGACAAATCCATCTCAGGCTTATTATTACATAATCCATCAAACGCGACAAACTTGAATTTAACTAACCCTTGGCGACCCTAATCAAAACATAATCTAAGGTATTGCCAAGCCAGAGATGGACAGATGTGCGGATGATCTAGTTGGGAGCGAAGAAGATCTCAGAGTCGAGCCTCTTGGAGCGGAACATCTTTTCCATCTCTGGCGTGGTGTTGAAGGCCGTCTCTAGCACCTCGGGCGATATCGCCTTCCACACCGACGTCCTACCAGCCAAGTGGCTAAAGATCGGGCTGCATTTGTTTTGCACAACACAAACATTAGTTGGTCAAATGATCGATATAACTAGATAAATGCAAAACTATTGATTAAACTTGAATATGTAGGAAAATTACATTTTGAGAAAATGCAAAACATGCCACAATATTGTGCAACTAAGGGTATATACAAAAATGCTAAACAAACGGGAGGAATCCATTCTGTAAGAAACTTTCCTAGTTGCAACTAGAAATAAGTTCATACTTGATTGTTGCAAAACTGCAACAGAATATATGGAACAAAAATAATGCATCAGATCTGCTATACGCATGCATGTTTCCCTACAATTTTACTATCAAAATACAGTCAGAAAAAGATACAGTGGCATTTTTTAATCCACGACTACTGAATGAAATTGAATATGTAGCAGGAAACTTTAATGTCAGACAGGGCAACTAATTAGGGCCATATATACTTGAATTTCGCAAAATTGAAACATAATATACCGAACAAAAATAATGCTAGAAAATGTGATGTACACATGCACATCAAAAGTTCTAGTTGGTCAACTACTAGAGTAAAACTAGTGGTACGTACTTTGGCGTGGTGATGATGGAGAACCACTCCATGCCGGTGTCGTCGGCGATCTTGGAGACGACGAAGAACCTGGGCACGATGAAGAGGCAGCCCGCCTCGGCGCGGGTCTCCAGCACACGGGTGCCGTCGATGCCGACGACCTGGACGCGGCCGCCGCCTCGCACTATGTAGGTGACCTGGTAGGCCGAGTCGCAAGAGAATCCCGGCGAGCACATGGAGCGACCGTCGATCCTCACGAGGTCAGAGCCCAGCCCAACGTCCTTCACCGGTGGCAGGTTGGCCGTGTTGAGCACCACCACGCGGCCGCCGCCCGGGATGTCCACGTCGAGCGGCGCCTCGAGGCAGTTGAGCACCACGCCCTGGCGGTCCTCGGCGCGAGGCTCCGGCATCCGGTGCCCCGCGGCGATCTTGACGATGCTGGAGCCAGGCTGGGTGGAGACAATCTTGGCGGCGGCGTCCTGGTCGAGGTCCCAGGCGCGCGCGACGAACTCGGTGGAGAAGCCCGTGAAGATGCCGGTGGCGCCGGTGAGCTGGAAGTTGGTGAAGCGGCCGGGAGTGTGGCCCTTGGAGGTGTCGCCGAGGAAGAGCACCACCAGCTCCGCGGAGGCGCCCTCGGCGTTGTGCCACCAGGTGACGGCGCCGAAGGGGAGCGCCAGGGTGTCGCCCTCCTTGACGGGGATCACCTTCTCGCTGGCCGCCTCGGGGAGGACGAGGCCGCAGGCGCCGGCGCCCTGGAGCACGTAGGCGATCTTGGCCGAGTCGGAGTAGCTGGGGAGCGCGAGGCCGCCGGCGGAGAGGTGCAGCTTGGCGGCGCCGATGGAGGCCGTGCCGAGCATGGGCAGGTCGGCCGGCGACCAGTCGTAGTAGGCGCCGCCGTCGCTGCCGTAGGCCTTGGCGGGCTTCTTGTGCGACAGGTCCATGGACATGACCTCGGCGTTGAAGTGCGCTGCACCATCGTTTCGTTGACAAGATGAGATTGTACGTGGGAGAGGAGGAGGAAGATCGATTTGAATGGGATGGAGGAAGTGGATGCGGAATGGTCCATATTTATAGTTGCGGGTTTAGAAGATAGATAATGAATCCTAGTTGTTAGAGATAACTGATCGATCGATCCTGATGTGAAACTAATAAGTGTTTACGTGTAACACGCGTCTATTTGGATTAACACATTATACTAAACTTAATACAAGACAATTTATTCATAAATTTAAATTTCCCTATAAAATACAGAATCTTGTACTCCCTACTCGTACAAACAATTTGAAATATCGTTTCTCCTTAAACAACATATCTCCTGTATTAAAAGACCACCCAGTGTTCCCAATGTATAAAACTTAAAATTATTTAGAAGATTCATCATGATTCTTCATATGCACACATTTATGCAAGTATAATCACACATAAAAATGTCACTTAGGACAAGCTAAGGAGCCGTTTCAGTGCCAACAAACTCCAGTCAAGAATTATTATTACAAGACAAAAGCATTAATACGACAACTTGGAACAGTTACTTGAGTACTACACATTTCTTTAAGGGCTCAACATTCTAAAATTTTGACAATATAACAAATATCCTCTCAGTTTGTAGTAATAATGATACGAAGATAAATAATTTGAAAATGGTCTTCAACATGCGTAGGTTACCACTTGTAAGAATAACAGTGGCAAAAAAAAGCCAACAAATGCCGGTTTAGAAAGAAAAAAACTGCAGACATACTTCCAATTTTAGCAACTCTAGTGGATAAAACATACCTTACCTCTCAAGTTAGGAAATACTCAAATGAAAAAATGTACTTCTTATAAGTAGTAGAGATGAAGTCATAAGGATCATGATTCAAGATATTCGGAGAAACATGGTTGGTCTCTCTATATGATGTGAACTCGTCACCTCTACCAAAGTGGTCGTGCGTAATATGTAATGTACAGTGCAATAATGAAATAAAATAAATGATATGAGAATTTACCATGACCACAAAATATCCTACATTCGTCATGGTCATAATCAATATGCATTTTTTGTTTCTCTTGTATGTGGTCCAAGTTTTCTATGAGGAAAACATGTTAACTCAACTGTAGATAGGGACGGTATGAAAATGCTCATGTAAAATTACAGTTGCCATGTATCTGCTGGACAAACAAATACACTTATGCAAACTTTAGGGTTTTTTAGTAAAACTTATGCGAACTTTATTTTTTTTCAATAAAACTTATGCAAATTTCTGGGTTTTTTTCATGTAAGTTCATGACTGCAAGTAAGGTCTTGGTTCAGCGAATTTGTCTGTGAGTTCACTATGTAGTCGTGACTTGGCCATGTAATAACCGATAGTCAGTACTTAAAAAAACAGGGATGTCTGTTGCAAGTACGCAAAAATCAGTGAAAAAATAAAGAAAGAAAGAAGGCATTGGTTGCCTGAAACCCAACTGTGTGTGCTCCAGTGCGCCTCTGTTTCTCATTGCCTCATCTCTGGTTCGTGTACTTCTAGATGTGTCACCACCGGCGAAGTAGCGATGACAGTAAAAAAAACAACACTCAGTGCTTATCTGATTAGTGTGTGCGTGTGGCGCGTTCGCGTGAAGGCGAGCATCTCCGTCGTTCCGGCCTGCGAGCCGCCGCGGCGACCGTGTCGTCTCACCAGCTGGGCGGCGTTGTCGACGCAGGTGAATCAGTCGTCCAGCTTTGAGGCGACGCCCTCCATGCACCGGGGCGCCCCCACTCGATTTTTTTTGCCCGCTTATACTGGTCCAGAATACTCAGCGTTGCCCCCACTTGAAGGGTGTCTGCGGTGGGTGGTTGTCAGCGTGGGTATTGTGGACGGAGCTGAAGTCGACACGGATGCCGACATGTCAGGACGTGAACGAAGTCGTTGCAGTCAGTAGAAAAGTGAACTGGCCTCCAGGCAGAAGACAAAGCGGCGACGGCACGTGTGTGTGTTCGGAGGAAGCCGCAACTCCTCCTCGCGTGTCTCCCACTGTGGCTCGCGTGGGTGGTGGACTGGTGACGGCAGGCGACTCGCGATCGCGATTCCCGAGACGATAGGATGCGCTCGCGATTAGTTTCCTAATAATTAGATGCCTTCGTGATTAGTTATCTAATATGAATTTTTTGTGATTAGTTTCCTAATAATTAGTTGCGTCCATGATTAATTTCCTAATAGGATGCGCGCGTGATTATTTTCCTAATAATGGATGCGCCCGTGATTAGTTTTCTAATAATAAGATGCGTTTATGATTAGTTTCCTAATAATTATATGCGCCCATGATTAGTTTCTTAATAGGAGTGTTCGTGATTATAGTTTCCTAATTGACCAGACGTGGACTTTCATATTTTCCTCCAAGGTGAAGTACGGTCAGTCAATTTAAATTGCTAAGTGCACACAGAGAATAAATTAGGTTAAGGCTAGCCGTTAGAATGAGTTTAGTGGGACTAATCATGCGGTGGTAATGTATTCGTGTACGTTTTGTGGGGTGCACTCAGAGAAGATAATGTTTGCTCTTTTATAAGTAGTATAGAAAAAAGAGTATAGAGAAATTCGGGCACGGCATAAGGCCTTCTTCGGTTAATCCTCCTCCCAAGGAGATTGAAGAAGATTGGAGGGGATTTTCGCTTGTAGAGGGTTTAATCCCCCTCAATCCCTGCCAATCCCAATCAAAATCCACCTCAACCGAACAAGGCCTAAAGGAGTAGCTCAAGAAAACAAAACGCAGGAAAAAAAACTAAAAACGCTCAGGAAGAGTAAAATAGTTGGAGTACAATTCACTGAACATTTTCTTTTTTTTTGGAGAAAAAATAAAATAGTCACTGACAATTGATTTTCTTCGGCGGAAAAGAGACCATTGGTTTTCTATATGATCCAACAGTTACCTTTGATTTTCTATGTGATCCTACGATATTAGACGCTCCTACATGCTGCATCGTGGTTTCGATGTGCCCGTCCCATCCCCAGAAAGTGGAAGAATTCCATGATCTCACAACTGCACACCAAGCCATCATCGAAGGGCCAAAAACACCACTATAGTGTTTTGAACACCCATGGGTTAGAAATGCTACCACTAGTAGAAAAAGGGTCAAATGTGTAGCACATTAGTGCCGGTTTGAATTTGAGCCGGCACTAATGTGTCCATTAGTGCCGGTTCCAACGGCTAGGTGGGCGGACATCATTAGTATCGGTTCGTGGTGAACCATTAGCACCGGTTCGTGCCACGAACTGGTACTAAAGTGAGTGGTGGCAGGATGTTGTCAGTCCGGGGCCCCTCCAGCACCTTTAGTATCGGGTCGTATCATGAACCGGCACTAAAGGTCGTCCTACATAGACCCTTCGTCCACCCGAGCTCGCTCTGTTCTTCCCCTTTCCCCTCTCCTCTTTATTCTTTTCCCTCTTCCTCTCAAGCTCGTCACACATTTTGCCCAAAATTTGTCAAGATTTGAAGGCCCCCATCCATTCAAATGAACCCAAAGGTTAGCAAGTTTGTCCTTTCATCTCTCATTGCTAGATTAGCTCGTGCAATGCTTTATATAGTGATTGATTTTTGAGTTTAGTAATTTGGGAGGAATTATATATATGTGCTAGTATTTGATTTATATGCAATTTGAGGTCAAAAATAACACTTAGTTTGCATATGTAGGTGTGGTTTACTTAGTGCATTCTAAATCTCCGTCGTAACAACCGTCGATCGCCCGCAACGTCCCATCGCCGGCACCACCTTGTGGTGAGCCTCTTGTTCATGAAGTTTTATATAAAAAATTGATGTTTGTGTGATTTGGATATATAGTTACTCGTATAATTATCTTACCCATATGTTGTTTGTTATACATAGTGCCATGGTTTTGATATCCGTCCCCGTCGGCCCTCGTCCGGATTATGATTCAGATGTGGTATATTCTCTTTTAAAACTATTCATTGCATTTCATGTTTATGACAAATTATGCCCATCAAGTTGACATAGATATTCCAACCGACCCTATTGTCGAGAGGTTAAATTTAGTTGAAAGAGAAAACGGGGATTTGAAGGAAAAAATGAAAAGAATTGAGGGGGAGAAGATGGAATTGGAGTTGCATGTTGCCGATGTCGTCGATGATCACAAGATTAACATGGAGAAAATGTGCTTGAAAATTAGAAAGATTAGAAAATATATCATTCATACTGAGGCTTGGTATCATTATGCTGTTGGATCAATTGTTACCGTAGTTGCGATCTTGATCGCATTTGTTGTTGCATTTAAATTCTTTAGCTAGAGAGTTATTTGTTTGTTGCATTTAAGTGTTGTATGATCTTTATGTATGAACTTTATGTATTGTATTAATTTGGTGTTTTCGGTGTTGTGTATTGAAGATGAGCCGGCAATGGATGTACGATGACCGATGCTCTCCCGAGTTCATTAATGGCGTGCGTACTTTTCTGCTTGCGGCTGAGGCAAACAAGCGGGCGGATGGTTTTATGCCTTGTCCATGTGTTGGCTGTAAGAATGGTCACAGTTACTCTACATCAAGATCCATTCACGTCCACCTGTTTGAGTCCGGTTTCATGCCCCACTATAATGTTTGGACCAAGCATGGAGAAAAAGGGGTTATGATGGAAGACAATGAAGAAGAAGAGGACGACGACAGCTATCCCGGCCATGGGTTCCCTGAATACGATGATACAACAATGCGGGAAGAAGCTGAGCTGGTAATGCGGGAAGAAGCTGAGCCGGCAATGCGGGAAGAAGCTGAAGAAGAGGCATCGGATGAGCCCGTTGATGATCTAGGTCGGGCCATTGCCGATGCAAAGAGAAACTGCGCAAGTGATTTGGAGAAGAAGAAGTTGCAGCACATGTTAGAGGATCACAAAAAATTGTTGTACCCGAATTGCGTAGGTGACAAGAAAAAGCTGGGCACCACACTGGAATTGCTACAATGGAAGGCAGAGAATGGTGTGTCTGACAAGGGATTTGGAAAGTTGCTGGTAATGATAAAGAATATGCTTCCAAAGGACAACGAATTGCCCGAGAGTACGTACGAAGCAAAGAAGGTTGTCTGCCCTCTAGGGTTAGAGGTGCAGAAGATACATGCATGCCCTAATGATTGCATCCTCT